>NW_026943821.1:8020321-8321035 GCF_035594765.1 Anolis carolinensis | reverse complement strand
CCGCACTAGCGATTGCTCCATTTTGCCTCTTTTAGCCACTGTTATTTTGCCTGCCTTATCTTCCCTTCCCATTCTAGCATGATTCATTCCTGAGCTGGCCAGCCAAGAAAGGGGAGAAAGGTCTCCTGTATTTTTAATGTCTGGCATTACCGAGGTGCTGACAGGTTGTTTTTTTATTAATGGCTCATTTTTGTCATTTCTGGATTAGAGAGGGAGAGAATAAGAGAAAGACAGTGTGGGTAGGGGCGACCTTACCCTGGAGGCAAAACGATTTGGGTGCGGAGGCGTAAAAAAGGGGATAAGGAATGATAGCCCATCGGAACAGCACTGATTCCCTCATCTTTAGGAACCATAGGATGCAGTATATATTTCTCTTTTGCCATGTGGATGCCACTGAAAAGCATCTCTGTTTCTAGATCCAAGCATTTTGTCTGTCTGTCATCATTTGCTTTCTCTGCATGAAACCTTTGCCATCATATAAGAAGAAAGAGGCACGCACAGAAAGCAAGGAAGAGACTCAGCACCCAATGGCAGTTCATGCTGTTCATGTCAGGAGTACAGTTTCCTTCCAGACTTATAGAATCACTAGCTGTGCCCGGCCACGCGTTGCTGTGGCGAAGTCTGGTGGTATGGGATATAAAGTATTGAGGAATTGGTGGTAGTTAAGGTCAAGGGTAAAGGTTTTCCCCTGACATTAAGCCCAGTCATGTATGATTCTGGGGGTTGGTGCTCATCTCCATTTCTAAGCCGAAGAGCCGGCGTTGTCCGTAGACTCCTCCAAGGTCATGTGGGATGACTGCATGGAGTGGCGTTACCTTCCCGCCGGAACAGTACCTATTGATGCACTCACATTTGCATGTTTTTGAACTTCTGGGTTGGCAGAAGCTGGGGCTAACAGTGAGGGCTCTCTCCGCTCCCCCAATTCAAACCTGCGGCCTTTCGGTCCAGAAGTTCACCAGCTCAGCGCTTTAACACGCTGCGCCATCAGGGGATATTATTTCCTAAAGCTTGTGAATATACAATATTTTTCAATTTTTTTTTGTCTGTTGGAGGCAAGTACGAATGCTGCAATTAGGGAAAATGATTAGGATGTAATGGCATTGCAGCTTTAAAGCCTGGCTGTTTCCTCCCTGAGTGAATTTTTTGTTGGGAGGTGTTAGCTGGCCCTGGTTGTTTCCTGTCTGGAATTACCTTGTTTTCAGAGTGGTGTTGTTTGCAATATTTTATGTGCTTCTACAGATAATATAAGATTATAAATGGGTTATATAGCTGTGTGGAAGGGCCTTGAGTCTACACTGCCATATAACTGGCAGCAATTGCCTAAAAACAATTATTCCTCTCCCTGTAATTAGGACTTTATTTTTCTTTTCTTTTTGTTGTCTCAACCTAGAGGCATGGATGAGGGGTTGTGCTGTCAATTTTCGAGGTTGTGGGGTGTTTAGTATTGTTGTTTTGTCCGCTGCCGTGATTCCATCATTCTTTTATATATATAGAAAGAGGCACGCTCAGAAAGCAAGGAAGAGACTCAGCACCCAATGGCAGTTCATACTGTTCATGTCAGGAGTATAGTTTCCTTCCAGACTTATAGAATCATAGCTTTGGAAGAGACCTCAAGAGCCAATCAGTCCAGCCCCATTCCACCAGGCAGGAAGACAATCAAAACACTCTTGACAGATAGCCATCTAATCCCTGTTCAAAATTTCCAGAGAAGGAGACCTCGAGGCAGCATATCCCAGTGTCCAACAGCTCTTGCTGTCAAGAATTTCTTCCTAATGTTCAAGTTGAGTTTGTTTTCCTGTAGTTTGAATCCGTTGCTCTGTGTCCTAGTCTCTGGAGCTGCCTCCGTCTTCCATGTGAGAGTCATTCAAGTATTTAGACGTGGCTCTGATGTCTCTTTTGAAACTAAACATACTTTCCCCACTAAACCTCTTCTCATCGGGCTTGGCTTCTGGGTCTTTGGTCATTTGTGTTGCTCTTCTCTACACAACCTTCAGTTTGTCAATATCCTTAAATGGTGATGCCCAAAACTGGACATAATATTCCAGGTGAAGTCTAGCTAAAACTGAATGAGTGAGACTTTCACCTCCCTTGATCTAGACCAGTGGTTCCCAAACTTATTTGGCCTACCACCCCCTTTCCAAAAAAAATATTACTCAGCGTCCCCTGGAAATTAATTTTAATATTAATATTAATTCAGTGGCACAATGTGAACAGTAGCAGTGCACGATTTCACATGCCTCAATGCAAGTGAGGATGCGGGAACCGAGCCAACGTCCAGTACGTTGTTCAAAGAAAAATTAAGCGTTATGAGCAGAATACATAAATCAATTTTTCTAAATCTTCTCTTCTTTCTTTTATGCTTTCTAACCGTAAGGGTGAAATGCACCTGTGGCCATCACCGCCCCCCTGGATCGCTGCAGCACCCACCAGGGGGCGGTAGCGCCCACTTTGGGAACCACTGATCTAGACAATATGTATCTATTGATGCCACCTGGAATTTACTTAGCTTTTTAAGCTGCCACATCACATTGTTCACTCATGTTCAGTTTGGAAAGAGCTGTCCAAGACACTGAATCTAAATCCCCAAATAGATTCAGCCAAAGTTTTCTTTTAAAAGACGTAGAAAAACATCTATCAAAGTAAAACACTACATCTGGTTTAGAAAAGAATTGAAAACACCGTTAGACACCATCTGACCCACACTGCTCCCCATGATAGTACAGTCAGCCTTCGGTATTTTCATAGATTCTGCGACCACAGATTTAACTTGGAAATAGGACTGGGCTAGCACAGCAGGTTAAACTACCAGCTGCATTAAATCTTATCAATGGAAAGGCTGACAGTTCAAAACATGGGTCAGGGTGAGCTCCTTATTACTGTATATGCATGTATATGACTAAGTTTATGTGGGATCACTACTTGTGTATGTGTGTGTTAAGGGAAAAACACCTGGTCAATTACAACTCATAGTTGAGGAATTAGAACAATCAAGGCTAACAAGCTTGAACCACTCCCTGAATGGGGTATAACTTTGGGAAATGTTTGTAATGTCTTTTGGGGGACTTACTGAATACTTGCTGAGAGCCTACTATGAAGATGCATGAGTTTAATGCAAGGAAATTTATGTGAGTTTTGTTGCTGGAAGTTTTATTGTGTTTCTTTTTGACTCTGCTACCTAAGAGTAAATTTTTGATTTTTCTTCCATTTCTCTGGCTTTTTTTCTTTTGCTCATTGTGGATACAACAAAAGACTGGATAAGTCTGGACAGGACTGCATGCAGTTTGTTTTTCAACAAACCCGTAACACTCCTGGCCTTTAGCCAAGCTTCTGTTTACCTAGCAGTTTGACATACCTATTTATCTACTCACATTTTGCTATCGAAGACTTTCATGGCCAGAATCACTGAGTTGCTTTGAGTCTTTCCAGAAGCATTCTCTCCTGACATTTCACTCACATCTATGGCAGACATCCTCAGAGGTTGTGAGGTCTGTTAGAAACTAGACATGTGGAATTTATATGTGGAATGTTCAGGTTGGGAGAAAGAACTCTTGTCTGTTGGAGGCGGGTGCAAATGTTGCAACATGTAATGCTAATCAAGCTGGCCAAATGCAACATTCACACTTGCCTCAAACAGACAAGAGTTCTTTCTCCCACCTTGGACATCATTCCACAGATATATAAACCCGACTTGCTTAGTTTCTAACAGATCTCACAACCTCTGAGGATGCCTGCCATAGATGTGGGCAACATGTCGAGAGGGAATGATTGTGGAACATGGCCATAGAGCCTGGAAAACCCACAGTAACCCAGTGATTCCGGCCATGAAAGCCTTCGACAACACATTGCTGTCTTATCTAGTCAGTCATGTCTTCTCATGATATGCCTAAAGCATGAGAGTCCACGTTGTAAGTCCACTTAAAGTCCACAACATGCTTCTGGTCCCCATTTTTTAAATGTTATTTTTAGCTTTATTGAGAGAGAGATGTGCTGGGGCGGGACTGCATGTGGTCTCAAATGGGTTTTCACCGCTTTGCTTTTGCTGCCTGTGGAAGTGCCACCTGCATATGGAGACCTTCCATTATCCCCCTCCCAGCAAGTGTTCCTGGACCTCTCTCTCCGCCTCCCTCCGCAAGAGAGAGAGCCGTCAACTCTCTCTTATTTTTAACTCCAGAACTCCAACTGCTTGTGATAAAATTGTAGGAGTTGCTAAGGGCTGTCACCACTTTCAAGGCAACAAGAGAAACGAACCGAGGATGCCAGCCAGGGAGGCAAATTGGTGTTTTTCCTCCTGATATGGATTCTGAGTTTGGAATTTGATGGCACAGGTGGCGTGTTGTGTAGCGGAGTAGCTCGGTTGTAAATTTCAAGGAGGACAGGTTTTCTTCTCACAACCCTAAACAATTGCAAAACAATATATATTATACATGAAGGTAGCCTGTGCCAAACTGACGCCAGCTGTCACTGCGGTGATTGGTGGTGGCAGGACTCCTGGCAGGTTGTCATTGCAAGTCTGATATGAGCGTGGGCACGGGAAATGTGGGAACGGTGCTAAAGAGGAGGAGGAGGGCTTTGTCAAGGCGCATGATGTGCTCAGTGACCCTGTGCTCTGCGCATCGATGCTCAGAGAAGGAAGGTGTGCCACCACTTAGACTGAGGCCGAGGAAGAACTTCGGAAGGAATTTCTCTCTCAAATCAACATGCTTGCCAGTAGGATCCCAAATGTCAGACCTGTATCAATTATGCGTCGTTGTCGACCAAAGACTTGGTCCCTGTCCCAAGGTAGTAGCAACACAAAATATAACTAAATGAAAGACAATGATTAGGTGAGGTGCCATAAATGTAGGATTTTCTCTCTAGTTCCATCAGCACAGTTCTGTGGCTTTCTAACAATGGACGTTAGCCATGGAGTTACACTGGAGAACCTAGAGATTCCCAAAGAGACCATATTACTGAATTGCTGTGAGTTTTCCGGGCTGTATGGCCATGTTCCAGAAGCATTCTCTCCCGACGTTTTACCCACATCTATGGCAGGCATTCTCAAGGTAGTGAGGTCTGTTGGAAACTAGGCAAGTAGAGTTTATATATCTGTGGAATGTCCAGGGCGGGAGAAAGAACTCTTGTCTCGGGCTGTGGCGCAGGCTGGAGAGCAGCTGCAATGAATCACTGCAATGAATCACTCTGACCAGGAGGTCATGAGTTCGAGGCCCGCTCGGAGCCTATGTTTGTTTGTCTTTGTTCTATGTTAAAAGGCATTGAATGTTTGCCTATATGTGTAATGTGATCCGCCCTGAGTCCCCTTCGGGGTGAGAAGGGCGGAATATAAATGCTGTTAATAAATAAATAAATAAATAAATTGTCTGTTGGAGGCAAGTGTGAATGTTGCAATTGGCCACCTTGATTAGCATTGAATGGCCTTGATGCTTCAAAGCCTGGCTGCATCCTGCCTGGGGGAATCCTTTGTTGGGAGGTGTTAGCTGGACCTGATTGTTTCTTGTCTGGAATTATTCTGTCTTCTGAGTGTCGTTCTTTATTTACTGTCAAGATTTTAGAGTTTTTAAATACTAATAGCCAGATTTTGTTCATTTTCAAGCATGTGGACCATTTCAACAGAAAGGAGAAAACCATGAAAATTAGGAAGTGTTTCCTAATGTTTGGGTAGAATCTCTTTTCTGACAGTTTGAATTCATTGCTCATTGTGTCCTAGTCTTCAGAGCAGCAGAAATCAAGCTTGCCCCTTCCTCAACGTGACATCCTTCCCTATATTTGAACATGGTTGTCATGTCCCCTCTCTTCCTTTTTTTCTCCAAGCTAAACATAACCAGTTTCCTAAGTTAATCCTCATAGGGCTTGACTTCCAAACCTTCAATAATTTCTGGACACCTTCCCGCTTGTCAATATCCTTCTTGAATTGCGGTGCCCAGAATTGGGCACAGTATTCCAGATGAGGTCTTACCAAAGCACGACATAGTGGGATTGTGAATTCCCTCAATCTTGACACTATACCCTATCGATGCAGTCCAGAATCATATTGGCTTTCTTAGCTATTGACTCATGTTCAGTTTGTGTCTGCTAAGACTCCTGGATCCCTTTCACATGGACTGTTTTCAAGCCAGGTATCACACATCCCATATCAGTACATCCTATATCCCAGGCATGGGGAAACTTCGGAAAGGGCCTGAGGCTGTTAGGAATTGTGGGAGTTGAAGTTCAAAATGTTGTGGTAATCTCTGAGCGGTTAGACTCAATTTAACCCTCTCTGGGTGGGAGATTCCACCAAAATCAGCAGAATAGCAAAAGCAAAGCTTTCAAATGCAACAGTTACTTACACTGGGCAAGCAAGAGAAGCCTTTAGGATTGCAATGGACTGCAGAGTCTCAATAAAAGTTCAAAAAGTATTTATTCAGGTAAAAAGAACTCCATTGTAGATAAAAAGGCTTGGGAGCTGTCTAGACTACTCTAGACTGGTTTCTAAGGAAAAATAAGAAAGGAAAAATAACAAACATCTACATAGTTACATCTTGCCAGGAGAGATGGCAGGATGCTTCTTGTTAGCTTGAAGAACAAAGGGAGAAGAGAGAACCACAATGGTTCTGATCTCATGGTCCAGTTTATTGGGGCCATAAAAGACATTCTGATCAATGGGAAGTTAGTGTCCCTAAAGATTCACATTTCTACTAACTTCAAAGCAAAAAGGATGTGACGTAAACAGGATAGAGTGAAACACAGTAAAGCCTGTCTAGGCATGCTTTGGAAACAGGGAAAGGATTCCCTCAACCTAACTCTATCATCTATCTAATTACATCTAGACTTGAGTAGTCCAGGATGATTTCCCAACACAAAACACTTGGAGGGCCGAAGTTTGCCCATGTTTGCTATATCCTTTATTAGTTTACAAATTCTAATTGGAGGAAGCCACATTAGTGCCACTGTTTCCCGTCCAATTCAGACCAGGTGTCTTTCCCCCCTCCGTTGTGGCTGATTATCTGGATCCGTTGCCGGCAAAGGGTCCCTTCTCATTCCCAATTGACTTGCCCTCTCTCTGCCTTGTGGAGGGAAACCAAATGCTCTTCTCTGCAGGGCAGCTGCGCTCTCCCCATCCCGCTTTCTCTGCCAAACTCTCAGCAGCACTCGGTGCCAACGCTGCCATTGAGCCAGACCTTGATTAAACATGAGGCTAAGTGTCTATTGAGGATGGCTGGAGCTATCATTTTCTTCTTGTTGCTGTTATTAATAATGGAGTGTTGTCAATGTTGGTTGCGATTCTGTGGTTGGAGGTTGCTGTTGCTCAATGCTGTCTCGCCAACGTTGATTGATGGTGACTTCATGAGTGAGAGGCTTCCAAGTCAGCCCAGCAGAGGTCTTGCAAACTTGGGGATGTTGCTTCCTTGATTGATTCCATCCAATTATAATACTATCTTCCACTACTACTACTGCCTTTCACCTTGCCAAGCTTCATCATCTTTTTATTGAGTTCATATCTTCTCGTCGTGAGTTTAGTCATCATGCTTCTAGGAATTTTATTCGTCCCGGGACTCATTTATTGGTCTTTTTTTTTAACATTTCCCAGTGTTAATTACAGTAGAGTCTCACTTATCCAAGCCTCGCTTATCCAACGTTCTGGATTATCCAACGCATTTTTGTAGTCAATGTTTTCAATATATCATGATATTTTGGTGCTAAATTCGTAAATACAGTAATTACTACATAGCATTACTGTGTATTGAACTACTTTTTCTGTCAAATTTGTTGTATAACGTGATGTTTTGGTGCTTAATTTGTAAAATCATAACCTAATTTGATGTTTAATAGGCTTTTCCTTAATGGCTCCTTATTATCCAACATATTCACTTAATCAACATTCTGCCGGCCCGTTTATGTTGGATAAGTGAGACTCTACTGTACTACCACTTATGTTGACTGAGGTCCTGGGATTTGCAGTCCAACCCCATTTTAAAAGTGATATTATGACTTGTGGAATCCTACTTCTGGATACCACCATTCAAGAAGAATAATGGCAAGCTAGAACATGTCCAAAGAAGATGAGCAAAAGTCTGGAAATTATGAGGAACTAGCTCGGGTACCTGGCATTGCCCGGGTTATTTGAAAAAGTCAGTGTTTTAATTGTACAAAATGCATAAGGTTGTGAGGGAACTACAACTCACATCATGCCAGGTTAACCCCGAGAAACTCCTTCAGTACTTAAAGTTAGTTATAATGGGCAAGTTTGCTCTGGCTGCATCATGGGTGGGGTTCAGTGTGCTCTCTGGCTGTAGAATAAACTACAATTCCCACTATGATGAGTCAGTTCCCTCAAACCGCTCCAGTAGGTGGAGTTGGTCATGGGGGTTCTGTGTGCCAAGTTTGGTCCCGGACCATCATTGGTGGAGGTCACAATTTCTCTGATTGTTGGTGAACTACAACTCCCAGAAAGGAAGGTCAGTTCCCCCCAATTCCCTCCAGTAAGTAAATAGCAGCATATCACGTATGTGTGCCAAGTTTGGTTCAGATCCATTGGTGTTTGAGTTCACAGTGCTCTCTGGATGTAGGTGAACTACAACTCTTATAAATCCCTCCAAAGAACACGAGTATTTTTTGTTGGTCACGGGGGTTCTGTGTGTCATGTTTGGTCCAATTCCATCTTTGGTGGAGTTCAGTGTGTTCATTGATTGCAGGTGAACTATAAATCCCTGTACCTACAACTCCTATAAATCATGGTGAATTCTCCCCAAACCTCTCTAGTATGCTGATCGATTCCTCTGTTTGCTGTGTGCCATAGAAAAGAATAGGAAAGGGTTATGGGAGAGGCAGTGGGTGGGATCATGCAAATTCCATACCAATGGAGAGAGTAAGGAACACTGGGATGTCTGTGGAGGAGGAAAACAAAATCTGGGATGAAATGGTCCCCATTTGAAAGCCTTCACACTGGTGGTGGGCAGGATGTTGTTTGTGGAGGACATTTGACAGGGCTCTTGGACATGTTCATGGCACTTGCTAGAACCTGCAGTGTCACTGGAGGGAAGGCCATTGCTGTCTCCCAAGTAGTGGGAGCTATAACTGTATTGTCGAAGGCTTTCATGGCCGGGATCACAGGGTTGTTGTATGTCTTTCGGGTTGTGTGGCCATGTTCCAGAAGTATTCTCTCTTGACGTTTCGCCCACATCTATGGCAGGCATCCTTAGAGGTTGTGAGGTATGGATAAACTAAGTAAGGAAAGGAAAGAATATATATCTGTGTAGAGTCCAGGGTGTGGCAAGAGTCCTTTGTCACTGGGAAGCCAGCATTAATGTTTCAGTTAATCACCCTAATTAGCATTGGAAAGGTTTTTGTCTCTTGCCTGGGGGCATCCTTTGTTCAGTCATTAGCTGTGCCCTCAGAGTGTTGGTTCCCATCCACTGTTTTGATTTTAGAGTTTTGTAATACTGGTAGCCAGATTTTGTTCATTTTCATGGTTTCTTCCTTTCTGTTGAAGTTGTCCACATGCTTGTGGATTTCAATGGCTTCTCTGTGTAGTCTGACATGATAGTTGTTGGAATGGTCCAGCATTTCTATAACTGTTTGTGGAGGCCAGAGTTTGTCTGTGTAAGTCGACACCCCAACCATATACACACATACACATTTTCACTTTTATTATGTGTATATATGACTTAGAGAACGTGGTATGCTTAGGCTGAAGACGAGATGACTGAGAAGATTGCATGATAACAATTTTTATATATGTGATGGGCTTTCACTTGAGAGATGTAACAAGCTTGTTTTCTGCTGCTGAGTCCGATAGGACCTGGATTAATGGGTTCAAATACAAAGAAAATAGATTCCACCTAAACTTGAAGAAGGTCTTTGCCCATGGAATGGACTACTTTGAAAGGTGGTGAATTTTCCTTTTTTGGAGGTCTTCAAACAGAGACCCGAGTAGCATATTGCCCTCGCAGTCCCTTCCAACTCCATGGTCTGTGATTGCAAGGCAAGAGGAATGTACTGGTTGGCTTCTGCTATAGTTGTCTATTCCCATCCTTACAAAGCCAGTTGTTTTGCCTGGATTGCTGACTCCCTTCTACTGCTCGTCCACCTTTTCTCCCCCCAAATTAACAACAATTGTAATGATGGTGCCAAGAACAGCTTAATCCCCGTAAGCCCCGAGGATAAAGGGAAGAAATTATCTGTTTACTCCCCATCCCTACAGACAGTGTATGGCAGGACCAGGATGAAAACATGGGATGGGATTATAAAACTGCTGAATTTAAGCTGCTGGAAGCATTAAAAGAAGTGGATGAAAACAACAGGAAAGTAAGGTTGGGTGGCCCTTTCTGAAAGCAAGGTGGACTCAGGTGTGTCAATAATGATGGATCCATACAGAGTGAGGAGAACCTGCCTGAGGTAGTGACATCTAGCACTAGATGATGGGAAATCAGAGTTCAGAGTTCAAATCCCTGCTCAGGTATTGAAACCCACTGAGTGACCCGACTGAGTCACATCTTCTCAGCGTCAGAGAATGACAATGGCGAGCCTCCTCTGAATAGATCTTGCTAGGCATATCCCACAATTGATTCTCCTTTGAGGGTCCTCGTGTGTTTTCCGGGCTGTATGGTCATGTTCCAGAAATATTCTTTCCTGACGTTTCACCCACATCTATGGCGGGCATCCTCAGAGGTTGTGAGGTATATCATATTCCTCACAATCTCTGAGGATGCCTGCCATAGATGTGGGTGAAACATCAGGAGAGAATTCTTCTGGAACATGGTTATAGAGCCCGGAAAACACACAACAACTCTGTGAAAGCCTTCGACAGCACATTGATTCTCCTTTGAGTTACTACTAGTAATAATTGACTTGAAAGCACACCAAAACTACAGCGATACTGCCAACATAAGGGCCAATTACACCTGCATCATTTCTAGTCTTCTCTGGCTTATCACCTGGTGCTGGATCTTAAGAAATGACCTTTACTTTGGACTGAAAATTTTGTTCACTTGCAGCCAGCATGCCCCTTGGCCAGGCTTGGTTCAACCCAGAACATGTTCCAGTTTGTTGGTCTATTTCTTGAATTGTGTTGCCCAGAGCTAGAGCCAATATTCATGATGTTAAAGCAGAACAGGATAGTAATATTACTTCTCGTTGCATCCTTAAGTAAAGGTTGTCCGTGAAATTCTAATTTCTATATATTCTTGTGAAAGCTGGGCAATGCAGAAAGCTGTCTTCAAAAGAATAGATTCATTTAAAATAAGATGTCTTTAAAAAGACTAGAGCAAATCAAGCCTGAACTCCCTAGCACAGTGGTTCTTAACCTGGGGTCCCCAGATGTTTTTGGCCTACAACTCCCAGAAATCCCAGCCAGTTTGCCAGCTGTTAGAGTTTCTGTGAGTTGAAGGCCAAAAATGTCTGGGGGCCCCAGGCTGAGAACCACTACCCTAGAAGATGACTAAACTGAGGCTATCACACTCTGGACATATTGTGAGAAATGAATAATTAGAAAAGATAATACAGTAGGTCCTCCACATTCACTTGAGCTATGGGGCATATGACCCCCATGAACATGAAAAAACACAAATAAGGAAATTGTAGAGGTTTTTTTTTTTAAAACTTGAAAGAATTACTGGAACTTTCTGGGTCTTCCAAGGGCCGGGCTAGAACAATGGGTTAAACCACCAGATATAGAAGATCCTGCCGACCAGAAGGTTGGCAGTTCAAACCCAGGTCAGGATGAGCTCCTACCATCAGCCCAGGTTCTGCTCACCTAGCAGTTCGAAAACAACAATGTGATTAGATAAAGAGGCACCACTTGGTGGGGAGGTAAAAGGCGCCCTGAAAAACATGCCAGCAGAAATCCTACCAGGAAAGGCATCCAAGGGCCACAGGCTCCTCAGCATGGAAAATGAAACAACAGCACCTCCCCATGGCTGTGATGAGCACAGCCGAATGCTGAAGATGAAAAGGGGGAAGCCTTGCCTCTGTTTAGGTGCTGTCTGTCTCTGTCAATTGTATAACTGCACTGAATGTTTGCCATATGTATAGCTGTAATCTGCTATCTTGGGGAGATAGAGCGGAATATAAAATATGTTGTTGCTGTTGTTGTTGTTGTTGTTGTTGTTATTCTAGTTTAACTCTGGGTCAATGTCCACTGGAAGCTGAACTTGAATCGTACTGGAAGATGTAGGCCCCATCTATGCTGCCATGTAGTGCAGTTTCATAATGCAGTTTACCATAACTGCATTGAACTGCATTATATGAGTCTACACTGCCATATCATGCAGTTCAATGGCATTGTATGGCAGTGCAGATGGGCACTAAGGTGTACCCTCTAGAAATCTCCAGGTCCTCCATCATGATTGGAAGAAATTGATGATGAGAAGATCTAGGCATTTCTAGAGAGAGCATTGTTAATCAAATCCATGAATAATGAAATCTGCAAAAGTCAGAATATCGAATGTGGAAAAGAGGAATATCATGGTACAGGAGGAGAGACTCAACCAAGGAAGCCACAGTCCTGACGTAGAAGGTTGTCCTATGTCAAAGCTGACTTGATGGCAGTTAACAACAACTACTGCTTCCTTTTCCTACTCTCTAAACTATAGTTGGAAGAAACAGCAGATCTGAAAACATCTAATGATCGAGGGCACCAACTTCTGCAGGCTGCCCTCGAGGGGGATTTCTTCCAGAGGTGAGAAACGGCACAAATTGTGTTTATCTTGGAGGTGATGGGGAACAAAGAATCGCTTCCTTTGGTGCCTCTGGGTCTCTTGCTGTGCTGTTTCCCATCTGCTCTCCTTTACCTGCTGCCTCCATATTTATGTTTTATGATCTAATTCTCCCGGCAGCGTTCTTGAATTTCCTCCTTGGAGAGATGAAAGCGACGGCGGCCTGACCTCCTTCTCCTCCCTCCTTCAGCTCTTTCGAAGCTTTAAAGAGAGGGGAGCTTTCCTGCTTTTAGAAATTGTTGGAAAGAAAATGGAAACATAACAGCAGCGGAAAACATGGCTTGCTGTTGGCTCGCGGTCCTTCCGGAAGCAACTTGTTGGTGGCCGCTGTTCAGAAACCAAAAGAACAGCAGGGATGATCCATGCAGGGCTTTTTTACAGTCTTGTGTTCACTCTGGGACTCCAACCAAACAATGGAGAGATCTAACACTCCACATATGCAGACCAAAGGAATGCCCATAACCTGAGGAGATCATATATATAGTAGAGTCTCACTTATCCAAGCTAAATGGGCCGGCAGAACCTTGGATAAGTGATATCTATCTATCTATCTATCTATCTATCTATCTATCTATCTATCTATCTATCAATAATCTATCATATTCTCCTGGAGACTAAGGTGGCAGGCATCCATCTATCTATCTATCTATCTATCTATCTATCTATCTATCTATCTATCTATCTATCTATCTATCTTCTATACACAAAATAAATATGAAAATATGTACAGTAGAGTCTCACTTATCTAAGCTAAATGGGCCGGCAGAACCTTGGATAAGCGAATATCTTGGATAATAAGGAGGGATTAAGGAAAGGCCTATTAAACATCAAATTAGGTTATGATTTTACAAATAACACCAAAACATCATGTTATACAACAAATTTGACAGAAAAAGTAGTTCAATGCGCAGTAATGTTATGTTGCAATTACTGTATTTACGAATTTAGCACCAAAATATCATGATATATTGAAAACATTGACTACAAAAATGCCTTGGTTAATCCAGAACCTTGGATAAGTGAGTCTTGGATAAGTGAGACTGTACTGTATATGCAGTGTGACCTTCAAACTCATGAAAACTCAACTGCCAGACACCTCCAAATGGCCATTTGTAATTGCAAGACTGTATAAATGTTACTGAGCTGCCCTGGCATTGAAAGTCTCATGGGCCACATAAAATGATGTGTATTCGGTCCACGGGCCTTGCATTTGACACATGTGGCCTAGAGCATCCCCATTGGGTAGCTGTCTTGCATCTTTTCCAAGATGTCCAGAGAAACAAACCTCAGTGCTCTCTAGGCAATTGGTTCCATTGCCAAACTGTTCTCACGTGAAGAAGTTCCTTCCTATGTTTAGTTGAAATTTACCCTCTTATAACTTAAAACCATTAGGTCCTTTGGGTAGCAAAGAACAAACTTGTCTCCTCTTTGTGCCTGCCTTTGGAAGCATTGGAGCCTCCCGTGGCGAAGTGGTCGGGAGGACAACAGCTTTATAAACAATTAACTTAATTATTAAATAATTAATTAATGGTTAACTGTACAATTAACTTAGTTTGACACCACTTTAACTGCCATGGCTCCACTCTATGGAATTTTGGGAGTTGTAGTTTGGTGAGGGGCCCCTGGTGGCACAGTGTGTTAAAGCACTGAGTTGCTGAACTTGTGGACCAAAAGGTTCCAGGTTCAAATCCCGGGAGCAGAATGAGTGCCCGCTGTTAGCTCCAGCTCCTGCCAACCTAGCAGTTCGAAAACATGCCAATGTGAGTAGATCAATAGGTACCGCTCTGGTGGGAAGGTAACGGTGCTCCATGCACTCATGCCGGCCACATGACCTTGGAGGTGTCTATGGACAGCGCCGGCTCTTCGGTTTAGAAATGGAGATGAGCACCAACCCCCAGAGTCAGACATGACTGGACTTAACGTCAGAGGAAACCTTTACCTTTACTTTGGAAGCATTTAAGAGGGCATTCATGCTCCAATCTTCTCTTCACCAAAGTGCTCAACTCCTTTGTATATTTTGTGCTCCGTATTATACAGTCCTTGTTTTCCTCCGACTTGTTGATATCATCATCATCATCATTTAATTACTTATTAATCGCCCTCCATCCACGATGCTCTAGGCAATTTACAAGATAAAATTGTAAAGGATAAAAATATATACATACAAATATTAATAAAATTAACATAGATTAAAAGCTCTAGTAAAGAGCCAGTTCTTGAGTGCTAGGGTAAAAGGCCCTAACTCACACATGGCTCTCATATAGGGCGGCAAGGCATTCCATAAGGCAGGGGCAGAAATAGAAAAAGCTCTGCGCCTGGTCCTTTCCAAGTGCACTTCTCTAGGACATAAAGTAAGTCTCGTTGGGATGGTCGTTGCGACCTCTGATGATGGGAGAAGGAGAGACGGTCCCTAAGGTACGATGGGCCCTGGCCGTAAAGAATTTTAAAGGTCAGAACTAGCATCTTATATAGACCACGGTAATCAGTTGGAAGCCAATGCAGATGCTGCAGCACTGGTGTTATATGGCATTTCATGGGTGTTCTTGTGAGTAGCCTGGTTGCCGCATTCTGAACAATACAGAGCTTTCGGGTCATGGACATCGGAAGCCCAACATACAGGGCGTTGCAATAGTCCAGCCTAGACGTGATATCCTTCTCAAGGTGTGGCTTTTTTAGACAGAGAGTCAAATGGGACCCAGTATCAAAGATGTGTATGCACACTTCCTGGATTTATATCAGGGCAGTAACATTTTTTATTTTGGCCTCTTCTGCCGGGCACGGCTTTGTCCGTCTCGTGGCCTCACCTGGCTCAGCCATCGCAAAAACCAGATTTCCAGAGGCCCATGCCCCGCTAGCTCCCTCTCTTCCAATTCCGCCCCCGCCATCGCCGCTGCCGAGTCCTCCATCAACCGCCCACACAGCCAAGGCCGAGGCGGCTGCTTCTTTATTAAAAACCCGGTTCCCTGGAGCATCCGCTGCTCCTCCCGGAGCCTGGCACAGATTTATCTTCACCCAGCATGGCGCCTTATTGCTTTACCTCTCTGGCCAAACGGATTGCTTTCTGCACCCAGAGAAATATGAAGGGCTCCCGGCTCAGGTTGTGGGTGTGATATCTCAAGGAACCGATGGAGCAGATGTCTTGAATTCTGAGCAGAATTCATCTTCCTTAGAAGCTTTGTTTTTTTTTTACATGTATAAAGGGAACTTCCTTTCTGGTTGGGTTGGCTTTGTTATTTTAAAGAGGAGTTTTTAAAGTCAGCAGCATTTGGTTCTCCAAAAGGTGGAAGTCAAATAGTCTGGAGAAATCTTTATTATAGTTTGGAGGGAAATGAAGCCATATAGCAGGGGTCCCCAAACTAAGGCCCAGGGGCCACATGCGGCCCATCAAAGCCATTTATTCGGCCCCCGCTGCGGCAGCTCCATTCTTCTCCTTCACCTTCTAAAGCTTTGCTTATTTATAATGGTATTTTAATTATTATTTAATTAATTATTAATTATTAAGGGGTGTTTTGCTAGTGCTTTTGGTGCACAAAAGCAGTAGGGGGTTGGACTAAATAGCACAAGGGGTCTCTTCCAACTCTCTTTGTTGTTGTTGTTGTTGTTGTTATTGGCACAAAGACATAGTATAACACAGCAAATGAGATCTATATGCCGGGTTTCGAATCACAAAATCACAAGTCGAACTCTTCCCAAGGGTTCAGGACTCTGTGATTTATTATTATTATTATTATTATTATTATTATTATTATTATTATGATGGAGCCCCCAGATGGCGTAGTGGACTAAGTGACTTGAAGGTTGGGTTGCTGACCTGAAAGCTGCCAGGTTCGAATCCCACCTGGGAAGAGTGTGGATGAGCTCCCTCTATCAGCTCCAGCTCCATGTGGGGACATGAGAGAAGCCTCCCACAAGGATGGTAAAAACATCAAAACATCCGGGCGTCCCCTGGGCAACGTCCTTGCAGACGGCCAATTCTCTCACTCCAGAAGCAACTCCGGTTGCTCCTGACACGAAAAATAAATAAATTATTATTATTATTATTATTATTATTATTATTATTATTATTATTATTATTACAGTAGAGTCTCACTTAGCCAACACTCGCTTATCCAACATTCTGGATTATCCAATGCATTTTTGTAGTCAGTGTTTTCAATATATCATGATATTTTGGTGCTAAATTCATAAATACAGTAATTACAACATAACATTACTGTGCAATGAACTACTTTTTCTGTCACATTTGTTGTCTAACATGATGTTTTGATGCTTAATTTGTAAGATCATAATCTAATTTGATGTTTAATAGGCTTTTCCTTAATCCCTCCTTATTATCCAACATATTCGCTTATCCAACGTTCTGCCGGCCCGTTTATGTTGGATAAGTGAGACTCTACTGTATTATCAACATTGAGGCTGGGTGGCAATCTGTCAGGGGTGCTTTGTTTGTGCTTTTGGTGCACAAAGGCAAAAGGGAGTTGAACTAAATGATCCAAGGGGTCTCTTTCAACCTTCTTTATTATTTTGTTGTTGTTGATGATGATGATGATGATGATGATTAACATTGAGGCTGTATTTGTTCCCATTTTGTTTGTTTGTTTTTTTTACTTCAAAATAAGAGACGTGCAGTGTGCATATGAATTTGTTCATCGTTTTTTAAAAAACACTATAGTCCGGCCCTCCAACGGTCTGAAAGATTAGTGAACTGGTCCCCTGTTTAAAAAGTTTGGGGACCCCTGCCATATAGTGACTGTATTTTTCCCCTCCATTCTCTTCCTCGTCTTCTTCCTTTCCCTCCACTGGAAGGAAGATCTATCCAATGCCTTTTCCACACCGCTTTGGATAAGGATATCAATCTTCATTATCATAGAATTATAGAGTTGGATGAAACCTCATGGGCCATCTAGTCCAACCCCTACCATGTAGGAAAAGCACCACCAAAGAACCCCAGACAGATGGCCATTCAGCCTCTGTTTTCCAACATACTAAAAACATTCCTGACAATTTTTTCGAATACAATAAGACCCCTGTGATCATAGAACCCATAACTGTGGTTTGACTTATCCATCTTTGGGAGGAAAATGATCTCCCTAAGAATTTGCTGGGCCCCTGGTGGTGGCGCAGTGTGTTAAAGCACTGAGCTGCTGAACTTGCAGAGCGAAAGGTGCCAGGTTCAAATCCTGGGAGCGGAATGAGCACCCGCTGTTAGCCCCAGCTCCTGCCAACCTAAGCAGTTCGAAAACATGCAAATGTGAGTAGATCAATAGGTACCACTCCGGCGGGAAGGTAACAGTGCTCCATGCAGTCATGCCAGCCACATGACCTTGGAGGTGTCTACGGACAACGCCGGTTCTTCGGCTTAGAAATGGAGATGAGCACCAACCCCCAGAGTCGGTCACGAGTGGACTTTACGTCAGGGGAAAACCTTTACCTTTTTGAGAATTTGCTACATTCTCCAGGCAACTCTATATTTCCCATGGAATGGGATAAATCCTTGTGTCCGCAGGACTGCTGACTTGAAGGTTGTTGGTTCGAATCTGGGTAGAGAGCGGATGAGCTCCCTTTGTCAGCTCCAGCTCCCCATGTGTGGACATGAGAGAAGCTTCCCACAAGGATAGTAAAACATCAAAATATCCTGGCATCTCTGGGCAATGTCCTTGCAGATGGCCAATTCTCTCACACCAGAAGCGACTTGCAGTGTCTCAAGTCACTCCTGTCACAAAAAAAAATGGAAAGTAGCATAGAATTGTATTGGAAGACCTAGAGTTTCATTGGAGGGCCTAACCAATTCTTAGAGAGAAGGATGTAGGTCAACCAGATGGCTTCAGTGGATCCACTCTAGTCCAGACTAAAGATTTAGGCCAGTTTAAAGCAGGTTGTGCACAGAATTCAGTTATGTTGCAATGTTGCTTTTACAGGGACTGGATCACCTTCTAGAATCCATCACGAAGAGATTGATTTTGAACAGTGAACTATAGATCAATAGTTTCTATATATTATGCTCTCTAAGGTCAAGATGCCTGTGAAGAAAAGAGTATTTCAGGTTTCTAGATATTATTTTTCCTCAGTCAGAAAAGCATTGACTGAGAATTGGAAACTTACTTACTTACTCTCTCGGCCTTAATTAGAATTTTCCTGCTAACGCTCCGTCTCAGCCTCTGCATTAATTTTTTTTCAATGATAGTGAATCAAAGGCACACCCGACATTTCTCATTGTCACTTTAATAAATTGCCATTGGCTGAAAAAACTAATTAAAGGCTGAGAGAAAGAGAGAGAGGAGGGAAATGGTTTTTTTTTTTTAAACAGCGGGATTTTAGTACTTCTTTCCATCCCGTCCCTCACCAGAGAACGACAAGAGGAAGAAAGCCCTCCTCTTTGGCACTTCAGTTCTTCCAGGTTGTCCAGGGAATGCCTCTCTTTGCCTATAGCTCACTTGTAGGCGTCTCTGTTGAATTAAAAAAGACATTAAGGGATGGCCAAATTTAATTATTCTGAAAGAGGGTTACAAAACAACAACAGCAACAACAAGGAAAAACAATAGGTCTTTATGCATACGTTGCACAATTATATATTATAAGGAGCTCTCAGTGGCGCAATGGTTAAACTGCTGAATTCAAATCCAGGGAGTGGGGTGAGCTCCGACTGGTAGCCCCAGCTTCTGCCAACCTAGCAGTTTGAAAGCATGCAAATGTGAGTAGATCAATAGGTACTGCTTCATACCAGCCACATGACTTTGGAGGTGTCTGCGGACAATGCTGGCTCTTCAGCTTAGAAATGGAGATAGGCACACCCATAGTTGGACACGACTGGACTTAATGTCATAGAAAACCTTTACATTTACTATACAGTATGAATGAATGGTGGGTTGCACTGAATCCATGCCAGGCTTTAGTCAGAATGTTTTCTTACAATTTGAATCTGTTGATCCTGGGATGCATCTACACTGTGGAATTCATAGAGTTTATTTATTTATTATTTAAACTTATATGCCGCCACTCCCCTAGGACTCGGGGCGGCTTACAAGAAAGGCTAAAATCTAACAATTTAAAAACATCTTTAAAATATCTTTAAAAAAACATCTTAAAAACACTCCCCCAGGGCTTGGAGTGGCTTACAATATTTATTTATTATATAAACTTATATGGCACCACTTTAATTGCCATGTCACCATACTATGGAATTCCAAACTTCATTTACGGTTATGGTAATAGACTGATTGAATATAGAACACTTACAGATCTGTAGGTTACAAATCCATCTGCAGTGAAGAACACCAGCCATTGCCTTTTTGGACTACAACCACCAGAATCCCCTAGACCATGCTGGTTGGGGATTATGGGAGCTGTATTTGTAATAGCTTTCCAAGTTTTAATGTGTTGTTGAAGGCTTTCATGGCCAGAATCACTGTGTTGCTGTGAGTTTTCTGGGCTGTATGGCCATGTTCCAGAAGCATTCTCTCCTGATGTTTTGCCCACATCTATGGCAAGCATCTTCAGAGGTTTCTAAGTCTTGTTAAAAGAAAAGGAACAGAGCCCATGTATGATGGACCATTGTGGCTATTATTAAAGCCTACTGGTTTATCTATGAAACCATGGATTCAATGCTTATAGATGTAAATTATTATTATTATTATTATTATTATTATTATTATTATTATTATTATTAATATAATGCCATGTTAAATAGTTCCTCAAAAGGTCAGACTAGAGTATATTTAACAATTTAAGAGCTCAGGACGCTATGGATGCTCCACCTCACTTTGTAAGGTGTCATAATTATATTTTTGTTTATGCTTGTATGGATTTAATCTGAATTGTTTTTAATACTGATGATATTTAATACTGTTTTAATATGTGTATATTTTAAATTGTATTGTAATGCTTTTAATGTCAGCCACTTTGAATCTCCTTATGTAGAGAAAAAGCAGGATATAAATAGACATTATTATTATTATTATTATTATTATTATTATTATTATTATTATTATTTTATTATGACACAGCAAACAAGATAGATATGCTGGATTTCGTATCACAAAATCACAAGTCGAACACTTCCCAAGTGTCTAGGAATGTGTGATGTATTTTCGGATGATGTGCGCAGATCCCAGTAGGGTGGCCTTTTGCAGTTGGCAGATCGTAATTTTGTCAATGTCTATTGTTTCCAAATGCCGGCTGAGATCTTTTGGCATGGCACCCAATGTGCCCATCACCACCGGGACCACCTGCACTGGTTTCTGCCAGAGTCTTTGAAGTTCAATCTTGAGGTCCTGATAGCGGCTGAGTTTTTCCTGTTGTTTTTCGTCAATGCGACTGTCACCTGGGATGGCAACATCAATGATCCAAACCTTGTTCTTTTCCACAACTGTGATGTCTGGTGTGTTGTGTTCCAGAACTTTGTCAGTCTGGATTCGGAAGTCCCACAGTATCTTTGTGTGCTCATTTTCCAATACTTTTGCAGGTTTGTGATCCCACTAGTTCTTTACTGCAGGGAGGTGGTACTTGAGGCATAAGTTCCAATGAATCATTTGGGCCACATAGTTGTGCCTCTGTTTGTAGTCTGTCTGTGCGATTTTCTTACAGCAGCTGAGGATATGATCCATGGTTTTGTCAGTTTATTATTATTATTATTATTATTATTATTATTATTATTATTATTATTATTCAAACCAGAGTCAGCTTGTTCAAAGGCTCCCAAAGACATGTACAATAGGGATGTTGTGAATTCAAACTACAGCAATCCCTTGTCATTTGCTGAGGTTTGGTCCCAGGATTATCATGAAGACCAAAATGCCCAAGATTCATTACATCCAATGTCATGGTAAAATGACATAAAATGGTCAAATTAAGGGATCTCTAGGTCCTTCAGGATGACTCTGTGGCCATATCTTCATGTTAGGGAACCTAGATATTTCTAGAGTCAACACCTCTTTAGGATTTTTTTGGTCCAATACAATTATATGGTCAGGTTTTAGCATAAGCCAATGATTGAGCCATGCTGGAAGACCTAGAAATCGCTAGAGAGGTGTCCTCTTAGGTTAAAAATTGTATTTTTTCAGTTTTTCACTTTCATAGAGGTCTTGTGCCCCAAACGCAAGTGAATGTGGAGGGCTTACTGTATTCTAGGTGGCAAGGAAGCCATCCAAGGTGCTGAATGCCGAATCCACACAAGCCCATTCTGCAAGACTTCAGGGGAGCTTTCCAAGGTGCTGAACCTCACACTAAAACTAATATCAGTACCTTGGACAGGTCTTTTAAAATCTTGAAGAGCAGCCCGGAGTAGAGTCACTATCCTCCTGAGATAGAAGCCATTGGTTAAGACTTAAGTCCAGCTGTAACTAAGCAACGAGTACAGCTTTCTGCTCCTTAAGACCCAGGTGTCAAAGGCCTTGTCTGGCCTTCTCTTCTTCCAGTAAGTCTTCTCTCAATGAGGGAAGGTGATGGATGGCGCCGCTTAATAAATCCCAGAGGGACTCTGGCCTCATTGTGTGGCTTATTCATCTCGGGTTATTTGTTTGCAATCTGTCAGGAGGCTTTTGTCTGCGTGCTGCTAAATTTAGCTCAGGGGTGGAGAATTGTCTTTGCCACGTTCACTTTCCTGAGAATATGAGATGCTAAAGAGGGAAAAGGTGTTGCAACAGTGCCTTGTTTTTCACTTGGAATATTTTTGGGGTGAGGAAGGCTTGTGCTGTCTCTTGGTCAACCAGGTTCTGGTTGAGGCCGGTTTGGAGAACGGAAGATACTTAAGCAAAGGCTTTGTGCTAAGATGCTACAATGTTCCAATTGTGCCATTTGGGACCCTTTTTCGGCGTCAACGTTAAATGGCGTTAATGTCATCATTGTCATTTTATTTATTTACTAGCTTGGGTCCCCTGTGCTGCCCGGGTTATTTGAAAAGGTCAGTGTTTAATTGCACAAAATGTATAAGGTTGTGGATTAACTACCCTGTTTCCCCGAAAATAAGACAGCTCCCAAAGAGGCGCTAGGTCTTATTTTCAGGGGATGTCTTATTTTTCCACAAAGAAGAACTCACATTTATGGTTGAATTTTTAAATTTTTTTTAGTGGGTCCGTACATGCAAATGGCTGTCGCAACATGTGCGTAGCAAACAAAGAATATATACCTTTGCCTTATCTAAAATTGACCAATGGCTGAGGGTCTTCCTTACCTTCCACACCTACTTGGCACAAATGATACCTGTGACCTCACTTGTTTACTCTGAGCTTTCTTCTCTCCTTGGAACTTCCTGGAGAAAGGCACCAGCTCACAGGAAGGGAGGGGCATATGCAGAGGCAAAGCTACATACCGGTATAACTCACATCATGTCAGGATAACCCTGAAAAACTCCATCAGTACTTAAAGTTTGTTATGTTGAGCAAGTTTGCTCTAGTCTAGACGCATCATCAGTGTGCTCTCTGGTTGTAGGGTAAACTACAACTCCCACTGTAGTGAGTCAGTCCCTTCAAACCCCTCCAGTAGGTTGAGTTAGTCATAGACATTCTGCGTGCCAAGTTTGGTCCAGGTTCATCATCGACGGAAGCCACAGTTTCCCTGGTTGTGGGTGAACTACAATTCCCAGAAAGAAAGATCACCCCCCCCCCCCGCAAAACCCCTCCAGTAATAAAATTTCAACATATCACGTATGTGTGCCAAGTTTGGTCCAGATCCATCATTGTTTGGGTTCATAGTGCGCTCTGGATATAGGTGAACTACAACTCCTATAAATCCCTCCAAAGACCTCCAGTATTTTTTTTGTTGGTCATGGGGTTTCTGTGTGCCAAGTGAGTTCCAGGTCTATCTTTGGTGGAGTTCAGTGTACTTATTGATTGCAGGTGAACTATATATCCCTGTACCTACAACTCCTATAAATCATGGTGAATTCTCCCCAAACCTCTCTAGTATGGTGATCAATTCCTTTGTTTACTGTGTGCCATAGAAAAGAAAGGAAAGGGTCAAGGGAGAAGAAGTGGGTAGGGTCATGCAAATTCCACCCCAATGGAGAGAGTAAGAAACACTGGGATGTCTGTGGTGGAGGAAAAACAGAAAATCTAGGATGAAATTGGCCCCGCATGAAAGCCTTCACTTGGCTGGTGGGCAGGATGGTGTTTGTGGAGGACATTGGCAGGGCTCTTGGACATGTTCATGGCACTCGCTATAACCTGTCATTGGTGGGAGAGCCTTTGGTGTCTCCTGAATGGAGGGATCTATAGCTGGTTGTGGAGGCAGGAGTTTGTCTGTGGAAGTGGACACCTCTCTCTCTCTCTCTCTCTCTCTCTCTCTCTCACACACACACACACACACACATATTTTCACTTTTATTATGTGTATAGATTTGATTTATATCCCGCTTTTCTGCCATGTAGGGCATAAATTCAATTCATTTTAATCCTAGTAAGATTTTATTGTTTTGAATTCATATTCATATTTTATTCTACTCACATCATTTAACTTTAGTGTTCACATTTTGTATGCTTCCAACTATACTGCAATGCTATGAAGTAGAAAGTTTCCTTGAGTCCTAATATTGTGGGGAAGGTGGGGTATAAACACTCCCTCTATTCTTTTCTTTTCTATTCTATTCATATTTATCTGATTGAATTCATTCTATTCACTTTTTGTCTGCTTTCAACTACCTTGCAATCATTTTAATCAATAAACTGCTTTGAGTCTCAATATTGGGGAAAAGGTAGTGTATAAACAAAGGTATTATTATTATTATTATTATTATTATTATTATTATTATGAAGAAGAAGAAGAAGAAGAAGAACAACAACAACAAGAACAAGAACAACAACAACAAAAACTGTCACCACCATCACAGTAAATAAAGCTACCTTAGGAAAAAAACGCAGAGACAATTTAGTAATTCAAAATTGTCGTAGCACACACAGAAATACACACATACACACATGGGAAATAAAAGAGATGTGGGACAATTCACAGAGGGGCAATTTGAGAAGATTTTTCCACCAACACAGCAGTCCTGAGTGTGTAGGTGTTGCGCATGGAGTGGGAGGGAGTTGAATGTCACCAGTGCATGAGTTCCAAATCCCTGCTAGCTCATTCCACAGAGCATGGGTTTTTGGGAGGCGGAGAAAGGATATCTCTCCCTTTTATTTCCCTGGGGAAATTTTGTCATTTTCTTTCCTAAGAGAGAAGGAATAGCCAGAGGCAGTCCACCGGAGAGGCCATTTAGGCGGTCGCCTGTGGCGCAATCATTCTGGGGGTGCAGTTGAGGTGCCCCTGCGTGCGCACGGTGCCGCCGCCTCCTCCTCCTTTGGGCCAGCCACCCATCAGCACGGGTGATTGTAAGCCCTGCGCACACGCACAGGCCCATCGCCCAAAATGGTCAATGGGCCTGTGCGTGTGCGCAGGGCTTACAATCCCCACGCACACACAGGGCTTCCAAACGCAGACACCACCATCAACCTTGCACCCCGTGGTGGCAGTTCACACGACCAGTTCCCAATCTGCCTCCCATTTGAGCCCAAGACAAACATCGGTCTTGAAAGTCATTGCTATTCCCAGAACCGGCCCTAGGTAATTTTGAGGAGTAGACGGACAGAATGTTGGCACCCCCCTGAATTTTGGTGCCCCCCAAACCAATTGCTGAAAAATAAACCCCACTTGCCTTGCTATAGACTTCGGCAGCGGCAGTGGCTGCGGGCGAGGCTGCAGCGCATGCCGGCTGCGGTGCATGCCGGGTGGCATGCACACTCTCCAGCCGCTTCAACCAGAAGGAAGTGCTGGTTGAAGTGGCTGGAGAGCACGCACGCCACCTGGAAGGTGGGCCCACGCCGGCATGCACCCACCTGCCCTGCGTGCTGGTGGGCGCAGCGGCCTCGCCCGCAGCTGCCGCCGCTGCCGAAGTCTATAGCAAGGCAAGTGGGGGTTATCTTTATTAAAGCAATAAAAGTTCTAAACAAAAATAAGCAGAGTATATAGTCCAGCAGTTGACTTTTTAGAAAAGATCAAAATTAGTCCAATATAATGAAGTTATATGTCCAGTATTAGAGTCCAAATCTGTAATCCAAATAACCGAAACACACTCAAACTCTTTGGAAGTTTGAGTGGGGAAAGAGCAAGGTTTCACAAGGAGATTCTTGAAGTAAAGTCCAGAACAAGGATTCAAGGCTAGGCAAGGTAATTCGTGGTGGATCTGAAACGCAGTCCAAACTTGACAAGGAGTGGAACGCAACTCCCGGTCTACTCATGAGTAAGTGCACCAGAGGGCCGCTTGGAAGCTCAGGAACAAGAGACGATGTTCTTCTATGAATAGTCACGTTGACACCGTGATAGGGAAAGCTCAGTGCAGAACTTTTATGGAAGTTCAAGAACTCCCCCCAAGCACGTGTTTAACTCCCCAAATCTTCCCAGAGAACGGAGCTGTTTCAACATCGTACCAGATGCCTGCCTCCCCGAAACTTCCCAAGGGAAATGGTTTAGTCACAATCGTCTCTCTCCGCTAAACTTGCGCTTCGCCTTAAAAACTGCTTTTGGGAGCAATGTGTTTTGAGAAAAGCCTTCCTATCAAACACCAAGTTTTCCGGAGAAACAGGCTCTGTTTCAAGGGCATCCCTAATTGGCTCTGGCACGAAAATGTCAACAGGAGACATCTGGAATGGAACAGAATCTTGCTGAGATGGAAAAAAAGCCCAAATCCTCTTCAATTTGATCTATGATGGTTGCGGGGTCATGGGGCAAAGGTCCCTAAGACATCACAAATGGCTTTCAAGACCGATGTTTGTCTTGGGCTCAAATGGGAGGCAGGTTGGGAACTGGTCGTGTGAACTGGTGGATCCAGGTACCCCACAACACATTCCCAGATGCCCTTAAAATGCTCAGTTTTTGCAGCACTACTTTCTGTTGCTTCCTCCTCCTTCTGATTCATCATCTCTTATCCAGTTCTTAACCAAGGCATGGGCAAACCTTGGCCCTCCGGGCTTTTTGGACTTCCAACTCCCACAATGCAGCATGCATCTGTTATGAGTAACTTTTCAATAACTTCAAAGCATAGGTTCTTTTTATTGCAATTTCGGTGTGAGAGGTATATCAGCACTTTTACACAAACAACATTAGACATACAGACATACAGATTCTATGCAACTTGGATCCCAGAACAACCTATCACATCGGCTGACAAGCAGACAAAGGGGGGGGGGGTACATTTTCACTCAGCATTCACACACATGCTCATGCATTCATCCTCATGCTCACATCCAAATATTGCCATATCCTTTTCTCCCTCCTTGGAGACGCACCTGCTTAGGCCAGGCCCTGCTTTTCCTGCAGCTTGCCAACACAAAACTCCTAAAATGCTTAAGCGGCTGAGTGGGAAAAGGAAGGGGCCTGAGGCTGTTAGGAATTGTGGGAATTCAAGTCCAAAACACCCGGAATGCCCAAGTTTGCCTATACCTGTCCTAACCTAATGAAAAGTCTTGTATAGTCCCAATGCTTGCACATTACCATTTCAATTCCTCCTAATGAAAGTATTGCTCTGTTATGAGTTTGGGAATTGCCCCCCACAAAATGTTCATCTTTGTTGTGGCTTTTTCTTCACCATTTTGGAATGGTGCGTTACTTGAAATGTTTCCAGTCCAAGAAACAAGCCCTGAGTGCTTTTCAGGCTGGAGGATGTGCCGTGATGCGCCTCCTTCTCTGCCTCTCTCTGCGTCTCAGGAGGCTGCTCTCCTGATCTTTCATTAAGGGCTGTTTTGACATGCAAATTCAGGTTCCCATCGGGGTAGGCGTTGCATAGTCAGAGCACAGCAGACGGCATGTTTTTCTAAACGAGTTTATTTTTAAAAAGCACATCAATTTGTTCATAGAGAAGGGGGGGGGGCTGCAGAAGAACCGCTGGCACTCCTGGGCTTGACAACTCAGTTGGTTGTCAGTTCTAGTTACTTATCCGCAAACCTCCAGTAGCCAGAGGTCAAGATTAGGAGTTTCCATATCAGCATGGAGCAATTCATCCATTCTGGGTTTCAATCCAAACTGTGTTTGTTTAAAACTCAAATCCACATATTTGTTATTTTATCTAGCAATAGAAGTGTTGTTATATTGGGTTGATGTGAGTTTTAAGGCCATGTTCCAGAAGCATTCTCTCCTGAAGTTTCACCCACATCCATGGCAGGCATCCTCAGAGGTTGTGAGGTCTGTTGGAAATAGGCAAGTGGGGTTTATATATCTGCGGAATGTCCAGGGTGGGAGAAAGAATTCTAGTCTGTTGGAGGCAAGTGTGAATGCTGCAGTTGGCCACCTTGATTAGCACTGAATAGCCTTGCAGCTTCAAAGCCTGGCTGCTTCCTGCCTGGAGGCATCCTTTGTTGAGAGGTGTTAGCTGGCCCTGATTGTTTCTTCTCTGGAATTCCCCCCTTTTTAATGTTGTTCTTTATTTACTGTCCTGATTTTGGAGTTTTTTAAAATACTGGTAGCTATGGGAATTCTAGAGAAGAAACAATCAGGGGGTGCTTTGAATGCGATTTCCTGCTTCTTGGCAGAATGGGTTTGGATTGGATGGCCCATGAGGTCTCTTCCAACTCTATGATTCTATGATTCTAGGGCCAGCTAACACCTCCCAAAAATGATGCCTCCAGGCAGGAAGCAGCTAGGCATTGAAGCTGCAAGGCCATTCAATGCTAATCAAGGTGTCAAATTGCAACATTCACACTTGCCTCCAACAGACATTAATTCTTTCACCCACTCCAGACATTCCATAGATATATAAACCTCACCTTTTTTGTTCCAACAGACCTCACAACCTCTGAGGATGCCTGCCATAGATGTGGACAAAATGTCAGGAGAGAATGCTTCTGGAACATGGCCTTACAGCCCAGAAAACTCACAGCAAGCCAGTGATTCCGGCCTTCAACAACACATGTTGTTATACTATTTGTAAAGATGGTAATTTCCCATATATGACTTAAACCTAACTTTGGCCACTAATCCAAATACCATTCTGCTGTTGTCTATGTTTTCTAAATGACACACATTTTGTTCAGACTCAGTATGCCAGCCCTTTGCTTCTCCTTCCAGATCCGCTCGCCCCGTTCTTCAAAAGGAAATTAATGGCTCCTGCGCCTCCTGAGAAAATGAGAAAGGGGTGGAGGGAGAATGCAAAGGGACATCAGTCATTAATGATAAGAGCCTTGTGTGGTGGCAGGTAGAACCGATAAAGAGTGCGAGCCATGCGCCACCTTTGCACTGAAAGGCGCCAGACATCTTGCATAAGGGAGTGAAGAGACTCTTGAAATGACCTCATTTGTTAATTGCAGGCCTGGAGAACAGTGTCGCCTTGGTGGCATCCAAAGACAGAACTGATGCTGGCTCCTGATGGCAGGCTTCTTCAGTTTCCTAAGGCAAGAAGCAGGGCAGCCACTTAGACTTTGCCAAAGCAGAGGAAATGCATCTTCACAAACAAGGCTGTGGTTGGCAAAAAAACCCTGAACGTATCAGAAGCAAATGTATATATAAGAATCATGGCCAGAGTTCTGTTGGTGTCATTTGTTGCCGTGTGCCTTCAAGCAATTTCTGACTTATGTAATTAGTAGCTGTGCCCGGCCACGCGTTGCTGTGGCGAAGTCTGGTGGTATGGGAAATAAAGTACAGTAGAGTCTCACTAATCCAAGCCTCGCTTATCCAAGCCTCTGGATAATCCAAAGCCATTTTTGTAGTCAATGTTTTCAATATATCGTGATATTTTGGTGCTAAATTTGTAAATACAGTACTTACAACATAACATTACTGTGTATTGAACTACTTTTTCTGTCAAATTTGTTGTATAACATGAAGTTTTGGTGCTTAATTTGTAAAATCATAACCTAATTTGATGTGTAATAGGCTTTTCCTTAATCCCTCCCTATTATCCAAGATTTTTGCTTATCCAAGCTTCTGCCGGCCCGTTTAGCTTGGATAAGTGAGACTCTACTGTACTGAGGAATTGGTGGTAGTTAAGGTCAAGGGTAAAGGTTTTCTCCTGACATTAAGTCCAGTTGTGTCCGACTGCACACTGAAGTGGATTATATGGCAGTGTGGAGTCAAGATAATCCAGTTGAAAGCAGATAATATAAGATTATAAATGGGTTACATAGCTGTGTGGAAGGGCCTTGAGTCTACACTGCCATATAATCCAGTTCAAATCAGATAATCTGTATTTGATAGGCAGTGTGGAAGAGGCCTAAGTGAGGCCTAACTCTGCCTGTCCCCTGGGCTGAGTGGCTTGCTAGGAGACCAAGTGGGCGGAGCTTAGCCTTCTACTGGCAGCCATTGGATAAAAACAATTATTCCTCTCCCTCTAATTAGGACTTTATTTTTCTTTTTGTTGTTGTTGTATGAACGTAGAGGCGTGGATGAGGGGTTGTGTTGTCAAATTTTGAGGTTGGGGGGCCTGTAGTTTTGTTGTTTTGTCGGTCGCCGTGATGCCATCACTCATATATATATATATATATATATATATATATGGCCCCTGGTGGCGGCGCAGTGTGTTAAAGTGCTGAGCTGCTGAACTTGCAGACTGAAAGGTCCCAGGTTCAAATCCCAGGAGCGGAATGAGCGCCCGCTGTTAGCCCCAGCTCCTACCAACCTAGCAGTTTGAAAACATGCAAATGTGAGTAGATCAATAGGTACCAATCCGGCGGGAAGGTAACAGCGCTCCATGCAGTCATGCCGGCCACATGACCTTGGAGGTGTCTACGGACAACGCCGGCTCTTCGGCTTAGAAATGGAGATGAGCACCAACCCCCAGAGTCGGTCACGACTGCACTTAACGTCAGGGGAAAACCTTTACCTATAATGAGATAGATATGTTCAGAGGTGGTGTCTATCATAGCCTTCCTTGGAGACTGAGAGAGTGTGACTTGCCCAACATTGCCAAGCTACAGCCAAGCTTGCCAATACATATCGATGGGAATAATTCTCTGTGGTTCACTCCAAGCAGAGATAGACATTTGGGGACTGAAGGAAAATTGAATCAAGGGACAGAATTATTACTGCGTGGGGCAACTTAACATTGCACCTCCCATAGCAACACTCTTGGGTCATCTCTTCTCTGAAAGCAGCCCAACAATATTCCCAGTCCATTATTTTCTGTCTTCCAGAAGGTGGGATGTGTGGGTTTGATGCTTATGTTGCTTGTAGCTGCATCATCTCACAGCCATCCAGAAGACAAGTCATGTGCCAGAAATAATGTGGACCCCCTTCGCTGTTAGAGACAGAGCTAGTCTGACACAAACCTAACCTGCAGCAGTCTATACACACACACACAGAGCCAGCATTTCTGTCCCCCATCCCATCCTCCGTTTGCCCGCAAGCAGTTGGCGATGCTGTTACTGGGCACCGATAAATATTTTAGCACTCCGTGAAATATTCATGTTGCTCCATCTTCATCTTCATTTGCTCAGTTAGCAAGGGCCCTGAGCATGAAAGATGAAAATAATTGCTCCTTCAATGAAGGCCTTGAAGCGCAGTTCTTTTTTTATGTCGGAAAGAAAAATAAGCCCATTTGAGCCGTGGATGAAGTGGGAAGCAGGGCCATGCACAGACTCTCATGGACCCCAAAGGCAAGCGCCAAGGGGCCCAGGGCTAATGCAATCTGACAAGCGTCCTGGCTCCCAGTGGCCGCAGAAAGGTTGAGTCCCATATAAAATGAGGGTTTAATGGGATTCCTACCATGCAGAGGGCAACCACAGGTGACTGGGGCTTTCCACACTAAAGGTCAGTGATCCGGCTTTGAGTTTGAGTCCCAAATTAAAGGAAATATTCTAAGTGCTTTACGCAATGCCTAAGATAGATTCAAGAGCACTTTGGGTTGCTTCTTTAAAAGTTCATACTAAAACCTAGAGGAATGACTGCTGATATAAGAATTATCAGGGACAGTTGTTGCTGTTGCTGTTTGTGCCATCAAGTCATTTCTGACCTATGGCAACCCTATCACAGGGTTTCCTCGGTGACATTTGATCTGAAGAGGCTTACAATGTTCTTCCTTTAAGGTAGAGATTGTGACTTGCCCAAGGTCACCCAATGGATCTGATGGCTAAGCGGTGGGTGATTCAAACCCAGGCCTTCCAAGTTATCAGCCAATGCTCAAACTACAATGTCAGCAACTGGGCGCTGTTCCCAACCTTTTTTTGACCAGGTGCCACTTTGACCAGAGACCACGCTCCAACATTAGTACCAAAGGGGTTACAAATAAGTTTTTGGTCAACTTTAGATTCCATTTGGTTATTTGGGGTGCTGATTCAGAAAATTACATTGAATTGACCACATCAGCTCTAGTTTCTGAAACAGAACATATGCCATCCAGCAGTCGCCATCTGCTCGTTCGCAGAAAAGCATATTTAATAATTTAGAGCTGATGTGGTCTATCCAATGCAATTTTCTGAATCAACACTCCAAATGACCCCAGGAACAGGCCTAAAAACGAAGACAGCAAGGCACCCCCGCTTCCAGGCGCCACATGGATCGGCTCCACTTGGGGGAGGAGGAGAAGTGACAGTCAAGAGCAGGGGCCCTCAAACTTTTTAAGTGGAGGGCCGGTTCATGGTCCCTCAGATTGTTGAGGGGCCGAATTATCATTTGAAAAAAAAATGAACAAATTCCTATGCACACTGCACATGTCTTATTTGTAGTGCAAAAAACTCCCCCAACAACACTTATTTATTTATTTGCTACATTTATACCCCACCCTCTCTCACACTGAAGGGGACTTAGAGCAGCTTACAAGTTGTATGTACATACAATATATTATATTATTAGCATAGCATTATATTAGCATCATATATTATAGCAGGGGTCCCCAAACTAAGGCCCGGGGGCCGGATGCGGCCCTCCAAAGTCATTTACCTGGCCCCCGCCCTCAGTTTTAGACTTAGGCTCCCCCAAAGTCTGAAATGACTTGAAGGCAATGACTTTGAACAACAATCCTACTTAACTTGACTATCTCATTGGCCAGAAGTAGGCCCACACTTCCCATTGAAATCCTGAAAGTTTACAGTATGTTGGTTAACATTGTTTTTATTTTTAAATTTTGTATTGTTCTTTCATTTACCAATATTGTGCTATAGTAATAATATAATATATTGTGTATACATATTGATAATAGTATTATAATGTAATACAATATAATATGTATTTATTAATTACAGTATTTCTACCCCATCCTTCTCACCCTGTAGGGGACTCAGGGTGGCTAATAATAATACAATATAATAATATTGTATAATATAATAATATTAATTAAATATTATATATTAAATGTAATATTACTAATAATATTATGGTATAGTGGTATAGTACAATATAGTAATAATATATAATGCTAATATTGCTATAATACAGGGGTCCTCAAACTTTTAAAGCAAAGGGCCGGTCTACAATCCTTCAGACTATGGAGGGGCCGAATTATCATTTGAAAAAAAATACGAACAAATTCCTATGCACACTGCACATGTCTTATTTGTAGTGCAAAACAACAACAACAACAACAACAACAATGAAAAAACAATACAATATTTAAAAATGAAAACAATCTTAACCAACATAAACCTATTAGGATTTCAATGGAAAGTGTGGGCCTGCTACTAGCCAATGAGATAGTCAAGTTAATTAGGATTGTTGTTGTTGTTGTTGTTGTTGTTGTTGTTGTGTGCCTTCAAGTCATTTCAGAATTTGGGTAAGCTTAAGTCTAAAATTAATTATTTATTTACTTACTACATTTATTTACTACATTTATATCCCACCCTTCTCAGCCCCGAAGGGGACTCAGAGCAGCTATATGTACATACAATATATATATATATATATATATATATATATATATATATATATATATATGAGTAATGAAATTTCGGCCTAGGACAAAACAAAACCACACATCCCAGAAACACTAAACTTGGCAGCACAACCCTTCATCCATGCCTCTACGTTCATACAACAAAAAGAAAAGAAAAATAAAGTCCTAATTAGAGGGAGAGGAATAATTGTTTTTATCCAATTGCTGCCAGTTAGAAGGCTAAGCTCTGCCCACTTGGTCTCCTAGCAACCCACTCAGCCCAGGGGACAAGCAGAGTTAGGCCTCACTTAGGCCTCTTCCACACTGCCTATAAAATACAGATTATCTGATTTTAACTGGATTATATGGCAGTGCAGACTCAAGGCTCTTCCATACAGCTATATAACCCATTTATAATCTTATATTATCCCCTTGGCACTGCATTATCTGGACTCCATACTGCCATATAATCCACTTCGGTGTGCATTTTATCCAGCTGTGTAGAAGGGGCCTCATATAATCCAGTTCTAAGCAGATAATATAAGATACTTTATTTCCCATACCACCATACTTTGCCACAGCAACACGTGGTTGGGCACAGCTAGTATATTATATTATTAGCATAGCAAAATATTAGCATTATACATTATTATATTGAACTATACCACTATACTGTAATACTATATGTAATATATAACATATAATTAATATTATTATATATTATTATTATTAGTATTATATTGTATAACATAATAATATTTTTATCAATATTATATGTATATACAATATATTATATTATTAAAACTGATATAAAAATATATTATAAAACTGAGGGCGGGGGCCAGGTAAATGACCTTGGAGGGCTGCATCCGGCCCCCGGGCCTTAGTTTGGGGACCCCTGATCTAATGCATATCAGGTGACTCTTATCTAAAGTATATGAAATCCGCAAAAGATTGTCTGTTGTGTTTTTGAAGGTTTTCATGGCCAGAATCACTGGTTTGTTGTGAGTTTTCTGGGCTGTATGGCCATGTTCCAGAAACCTTCACTCCTGAAATTTCGCTCACATCTATGGCAGACATCCTCAGAGATTGTGAGGTCTATTGTTTACGAAGATGTTCTTCTGTTCTGGCTCTAAAGCCACAATGTCAGATTAGTTGCCCCTGGGCACATGATATTGCAGTTGCAGCATTTCTTGCATAGCACAAGCAGCAGAGCTCAGCAAAATAATTCAAGCCATGGGTGAGATGTCAACTAAAATAGAGTTAATCAGGCTAATTACAAGAGACCAGCTGAATGTGTAATTCTTACTTTAGGCCATCACTGCCATGCATTGGGAGAGTGTAACCCACAGAGCCAGGGAACCATTGCCCACTGGTCACTCTGCTGGTCCCACTTTGTACAACGATCACAATACCATGGATACATTTCTGCTTTCCTCCTAAAAATATGAAGGGTGAGCAAATGGTGCCATTCATCTTTAGGCTATTTTAATTTAGTTTACAATGACATAACTTCCTGACGACAGGCACACTTGCCCTTTGAAAGCAATTAGTTCCAGTTAGTCATTACAAGGTTTGACAAGTAATTAGCTGTTGGCACACATTGGGCGAGATCTAGCATTGATACGGGAATCATAATGCTTCCTGATGTTCGCTTCAGAAGGAATGATCGGATTCCTTTTACAAATGCAATGGTGCCTTTTATAAATAATGAAGATGTAGCCTCAGTAAATGGTGGAGGGGGAATATTACATGGTTCATGTGCTGGCTGCTTCCAGCTCTGTTCATGTTTGGGGAAACAGAATCCTCTGCGAGGAATAAGTTAGTGGTTACTCCCAAGCTCCATAGTTTTCTGAAAAGGATCTCTCAACTCTACTTTGCTCTCAGCATGAATCAGAAGTGTTTTTCCTTTCCTTCTGTGCACGCAAAACTGTGTCCAACCGAAAGGTGTGTCATAGGTGTGATCACAGCTTTGCCTACAGGATCCGGTGCAGAAAAAGAACACCTTCCTGAAGAATGGCACAATCTCACACGCACCCACACCTACAGACGGAGTTTGTCTGGCACAATGTTGGGTTGGGAGGCCAAAAGAGAGGGAGAAAGGATAGGCAATGCACGCTGGGTGGAGATGGTTCGGAACAACCAAAGCAGCAAAAGATGAGGCATCGGATAGAAGCCAGTTTCTAATACAGAGCAAAAAACATTCTGTTATGGTTGTTGTGTGTTTTCCGGGGTGTATGACCATGTTCCAGAAGCATTCTCTCCTGACGTTTCACCCACATCTATGGCTGGCATCCTCGGAGGTTGTGAGATATATACCTCACAGCCTCTGAGGATGCTTGCCATAGATGTGGGTGAAACATCAGGAGAGAATGTTTCTGGAACATGGCCATACAGACCGGAAAACACACAGCAATCCTGTGATTCTGGCCATGAAAGCCTTCGACAACACATTCTCTTATGGCTTAGGACTCTGGATACAGAGCAGCAGTATCCAAAACCCATCTAGATCTGACTTTATTTGGAAGGCGCAGAATGAGAGGGAAAGGAATTGAGCAAACTCTTCAGTATGACCTGAGTAATGAGAACATAGATGAGTTAGGTACAATTTTCCATCAGTCAGGGACAGTCCTGATTATGCTTTCTCAGCTCCTTTTAAAAGATCCCAGTTTCTCTTCCCTCCTCCCACTTCCCCCTTTGTCCTCAGTCTACTTCCATTGCTGCAAACCAAGTGCAAAGTGCAAAGTTTGCCCTCAGTAAACTCAGGAAGGGAAGGGATAAAAATGTTGCCCTTCCCTTTAGGCTCAGGCAAAAGCAAACTGCTGTAACTTTTCATAGTTTGTGTGTCATTGATAACTTTTGCCTTCTGATGTTGCTGAGCTGCACTTTTATTACACAACTAGCTTGGGTACTCAGCGTTGCCCAGGTTATTTGAAAAGGTCAAATTTAAATTGTACAAAATGCATAAGATTACTTACAACTAACATCATGCCAGGTTAACCCCAAGAAACTCCATCAGTACTTAAAATTTGTTATGTTGGGTAAGTTTGCTCTGGATGGTGGTGTTCAGTGTGGTCTCTGGCTTGGTTAACTACAGTTCCCTCGAGTTGGTCGAGGTAGTCATAGGGGTTCTGTGTGCCAAGTGTGGTCGAGGTCCATCATTGGTGGAGGTCACAGTTTCCCTGGTTGTGGGTGAACTACAACTCCCAGAAAGAAAGGTCAGCACCCCCCCCCCCCACACACACACACAAAACCCTCCAGTAATCAAATTTCGGCATATCAGATATGTGTGCCAAGTTCATTCCAGATCCATTGGTGTTTGGGTTCATAGTGCTCTCTGAATATAGGTGAACTACAACTCCCCCAAATCAAGGTGAATTTTCTCCAAAGATCTCTAGTATATTTTACTTGCCATGGGGGCTCTGTGTGCCAAGTTTGGTAAAATTCCATCTTTGGTGGAGTTCAGGGTGCTCATTGATTGCAGGTGAACTATAAATCCCAGGACCTACAACTCCAAAATGTCTGTGCCAATTCCCCTCAAAACCCACCAGTATTCATACTTGGACATATCAAGTATGCATGCCTAGTTTGGTCCAGATCCATCATTGTTTGGGTTCATAGTGAGCTCTGGATATAGGTGAACTACAACTCCTATCAATCTCTCCAAAGACCTCCAGTATTTTTTGTTGGTCATGGGGGTTCTGTGTGCAAGTTAGTTCCAGGTTCATCATTGGTGGAGTTCAGAGTGCTCTTAGACTGCAGGTGAACTATACATCCCAGTACCTACAACTCCTGTAAATCATGGTGAATTCTCCTCAAACCTCTCTAGTATGTTCAGTTGCTGATCATTTCCTCTGTTTGCTGTGTGCCAAAGAAAAGAATAGGAAAGGGTTAAGGGAGAGGCAGTGGCCAGGGTTATGCAGATTCCACACCAATGGAGAGAGTAAGAAACATTGGGATGTCTGTGGTGGAGGGAACACAGAAAATCTAGGATGAAATTATTCCCATATGAAAACCTTCACTTGGGTGGTGAGCACTGCAGGATGGTGTTTGTGGGCTCTTGGACATGTTCATGGCGCTCGCCATAACCTACAATGTCATGGGTGGGAGGGCCATTGGTGTCTCCTGAGTAGTGGGAGTTATAGCTGTTTGTGGAGGCAGGAGCTTGTCTGTGTAAGTGGACACCCCAGCCACACACACATACATATTTTCACTTTTATTATGTGTGTAGATAGTAGGCATGTCCGATCGATGAAAAATATGTTTCAATTCTCGTTTCTAAAGTAGGGGGCGCTGGCGCTTCAATATAGAAAATATTTCCGATTTTTTCACCCAAAATTTTCGGATATTTCCGAAAATTCTAAATGTTTCTAAAATGGCGGACGCGCATGCGCAATCGTCAAAAAAAAAAAAAAAAAAGGAACCCGGTGGGGGGGGGGGACTTTTTCAGGGCTCTCCCGCCCTCATTTCTTGAGCTATCCTCTTCAAATTTGCAATGCCCTTGCAAGTTGTGCAAAGATACTTTGAAAACTAGAAATTCCCTTGCTATATTTGTAAGCAAGAAGGACACTGGAAATCAATGGTGTCTCTGGCTATGTAATCCCACAAGCCTCAACCCAATGTCTTCAATTAGAAATGGACCAGTGACCACCACGCCAAGCAATGCCCTGGCAAGGAGTGCAAAGATACTTTGAAAACTAGAAATTCCTTTGCTAAGAGAAAGAACCAGCCACAAAACCCTAACCCTTTCTCCAACCCCCTCTGTGGGAACAGCCAGATTGGGCTCCTTCACCCTCTTTCTCTCTCAAGAGGCTTGCTTGCTCTCTGTTTGCAGACCACCACCCTCTCCACGCAAAGCCCAGCCCAGAATGGCTCACCCGGGCTACACAACGGGCTTTTATGGCAATCTTTCACGTGGACGTAGAGGACCCTAGCCCCCACCTTTGCATCCACCGTGGAAGCTTCTGATTGGCCGGGGAGCGGCAGCCATTTAGGCTGCGCTAAGCTCCCATTCAAGGTCGGTTGAAGAAACAATTTTTTAAAAAAAAATATTTTAAAAAATATATTGAAAAAAAATTGGGGAAAAAAATTAATGAAACATTAAGAGACAATTAGAGAAAGGGCCAACAATGGTTCGAATTACATTGCTGGTTGTGCTGTGAGACAACGTCTCGGAATGCGTATCAAAAAGCGAGAACAATCTGAAATAAATCCGATATACGATTCAAAACGATTTTTTGGACATGTCTAGTAGATAGATGGGGAACTTTGGAGAAGACGGTTTAGCTAAGATCCTTTGTTTGGGAGTCTTGTTTAAAGTTGTACACATCTCTTTTGTCTCTTGGGATTTGCAGTTTTGGGCATGCAAGCACTGACTGAGAATTCTAATCACTTCTTGAAACCACAAATCCCAATATTCCTTCGGTTGGAACCATGGCCATTCAAGTGGGTTTGATGCATATAGTAGTGCAGAGGACCCTGGGGAAATCTGTATTTTTTTGTCCTTTGGGAATAGGATTATAAATGCATGGAAGGGAGATGTCTAGTACCAAATGAAACCTGAGAATCACATCAAGTGGGATGGCAGGCCATGGCCAAATATGTAGCCATACATACATCATATAGCATATCCTTACTTTTCCCCGAAAATCACCTGCAGCTGATGAGTTTTCTCTCTTCTCCCTCCACCCACACTCCTGTGCCCTGTTATTTCTCTCTTTCCCCCTTTTTTTCCAAGGGGAGAAGGGGGTGTCTATGTAATTTGTCAGTAATTGATTTCTCTGTGCTTCGTGTCAACAAGATGGATCTGGGTTGCCGTGGCAACTGTTCCCCGATGGTGCGGATGGGAAGGGGGCGGCAAGAAAGCGCTGGTGAGGCCTCCGCCTCAAAAGGGCAGCAATGTGGGCGCTTTTGCCCCCTCTCCTCTATATTCGATTAAGTCCCATGAATTGATTTGTCTGGTTTGGGACAAATCCAGGCTCGAAAAGGGGACTCAATGAGACCCCAAAAAGAGTCAAAAGGAAGAGAGATGGTGAAGTCTTTTTCTATAGGGTGTCATCTCTACCTTTGCAACAAGCCATTCCTTGAAATAAGTAGGGAACAGGAAGGAAGGGTACACCTAGCTGGATTGATAATGGTCACATGTTGCAGTGGAGTACTTTCAAGTTATGCCTGGCCTATGGAGTTTTCTTAGCAAAGTTGCATAGAATCATAGAATCCTAGAGTTGGAAGAGACCCTAAGGGCCATCCAATCCAAGGGCCATTTAGTCCAAGGGCCATCCAGTCCAACAACCATCCAGTCCAGGTCCAAGGGCCATCCAGTCCAACAACCATCCAGTCCAGGTCCAAGGGCCATCCAGTCCAAGTCCAAGGGCTATCCAGTCCAACAACCATCCAGTCCAGGTCCAAGGGCCATCCAGTCCAAGTCCACGGGCCATCCAGTCCAAGTCCAAGAGCCATCCAGTCCAAGTCCAAGGGCCATCCAATCCAACAACCATCCAGTCCAGGTCCAAGGGCCATCCAGTCCAAGTCCAAGGGCCATCCAGTCCAACAACCATCCAGTCCAGGTCCAAGGGCCATCCAGTCCAAGGGCCATCCAGTCCAAGTGCCATCCAGTCCAAGTCCAAGGGCCATCCAGTCCAAGGGCCATCCAGTCCAAGTCCAAGGGCCATCCAGTCCAAGTGCCATCCAGTCCAAGGGCCATCCAGTCCAAGGGCCATCCAGTCCAAGTCCAAGGGCCATCCAGTCCAAGTCCTAGGGCCATCCAGTCCAAGGGCCATCTAGTCCAAGTCCAAGTGCCATCCAGTCCAAGTCCAAGGGCCATCCAGTCCAAGGGCCATCCAGTCCAAGGGCCATCCAATCCAAGGGCCATCCAGTCCAAGGGCCATCTAGTCCAAGTCCAAGGGCCATCCAGTCCAAGTCCAAGGGCCATCCAGTCCAAGTGCCATCCAGTCCAAGGGCCATCCAGTCCAAGGGCCATCCAGTCCAAGTCCAAGGGCCATCCAGTCCAAGACCAAGGGCCATCCAGTCCAAGTACCATCCAGTCCAAGGGCCATCCAATCCAACAACCATCCAGTCCAGGTCCAAGGGCCATCCAGTCCAAGTCCAAGGGCCATCCAGTCCAAGTGCCATCCAGTCCAAGGGCCATCCAGTCCAAGTCCAAGGGCCATCCAGTCCAAGTCCAAGGGCCATCCAGTCCAATTACCATCCAGTCCAAGGGCCATCCAATCCAACAACCATCCAGTCCAGGTCCAAGGGCCATCCAGTCCAACAACCATCCAGTCCAAGTCCAAGGGCCATCCAGTCCAAGTCCAAGGGCCATCCAGTCCAAGTGCCATCCAGTCCAAGGGCCATCCAGTCCAAGTCCAAGTGCCATCCAGTCCAAATCCAAGGGCCATCCAGTCCAAGTACCATCCAGTCCAAGGGCCATCCAGTCCAAGGGCCATCCAGTCTAAGTCCAAGTGCCATCCAGTCCAAGTCCAAGGGCCATCCAGTCCAAGTACCGTCCAGTCCAAGGGCCATCCAGTCCAAGTCCAAGGGCCATCCAGTCCAAGGGCCATCCAGTCCAAGGGCCATCCAGTCCAAGTCCAAGGGCCATCCAGTCCAAGGGCCATCCAGTCCAAGGGCCATCCAATCCAACAACCATCCAGTCCAGGTCCAAGGGCCATCCAGTCCAAGTCCAAGTGCCATCCAGTCCAAATCCAAGGGCCATCCAGTCCAAGTACCATCCAGTCCAAGGGCCATCCAGTCCAAGGGCCATCCAGTCTAAGTCCAAGTGCCATCCAGTCCAAGTCCAAGGGCCATCCAGTCCAAGTACCGTCCAGTCCAAGGGCCATCCAGTCCAAGTCCAAGGGCCATCCAGTCCAAGGGCCATCCAGTCCAAGGGCCATCCAGTCCAAGTCCAAGGGCCATCCAGTCCAAGTCCAAGGGCCATCCAGTCCAAGGGCCATCCAGTCCAAGGGCCATCCAATCCAACAACCATCCAGTCCAGGTCCAAGGGCCATCCAGTCCAAGTCCAAGGGCCATCCAGTCCAAGTGCCATCCAGTCCAAGGGCCATCCAGTCCAAGGGCCATCCAGTCCAAGTCCAAGGGCCATCCAGTCCAAGTCCAAGGGCCATCCAGTCCAATTACCATCCAGTCCAAGGGCCATCCAATCCAACAACCATCCAGTCCAGGTCCAAGGGCCATCCAGTCCAACAACCATCCAGTCCAAGTCCAAGGGCCATCCAGTCCAAGTCCAAGGGCCATCCAGTCCAAGTGCCATCCAGTCCAAGGGCCATCCAGTCCAAGTCCAAGTGCCATCCAGTCCAAATCCAAGGGCCATCCAGTCCAAGTACCATCCAGTCCAAGGGCCATCCAGTCCAAGGGCCATCCAGTCCAAGTCCAAGTGCCATCCAGTCCAAGTCCAAGGGCCATCCAGTCCAAGTACCGTCCAGTCCAAGGGCCATCCAGTCCAAGTCCAAGGGCCATCCAGTCCAAGGGCCATCCAGTCTAAGGGCCATCCAGTCCAAGTCCAAGGGCCATCCAGTCCAAGTCCAAGGGCCATCCAGTCCAAGGGCCATCCAGTCCAAGTCCAAGGGCCATCCAGTCCAAGTGCCATCCAGTCCAAGTCCAAGGGCCATCCAGTGCAAGTACCATCCAGTCCAAGGGCCATCCAGTCCAAGGGCCATCCAGTCCAAGTCCAAGTGCCATCCAGTCCAAGTCCAAGGGCCATCCAGTCCAAGTACCGTCCAGTCCAAGGGCCATCCAGTCCAAGTCCAAGGGCCATCCAGTCCAAGGGCCATCCAGTCCAAGGGCCATCCAGTCCAAGTCCAAGGGCCATCCAGTCCAAGGGCCATCCAGTCCAAGTCCAAGGGCCATCCAGTCCAAGGGCCATCCAGTCCAAGGGCCATCCAGTCCAAGTCCAAGGGCCATCCAGTCCAACCCTATTGTGCCAGGCAGGGAGACACAATCAAAGCCCTCCTGACAGATATCCATCCAGCCTGTGCATTAAAACCTGCAGCAAAGGAGGCTCCACATGAAGCCAAGGCAGTATATTCCACTGCCTTGGCTTGATATGGAGTTCTTCCTAATGTTTAGGTGGAATCTTTCTTCCTGCAGTTTGGATCCATTGTTCCATGTCCTAGTCTCCAGAGCAGCAGATAACAAGCTTGATCCCTCCTCAATGTGACATGCTTTCGAATATTTAAACATGGTCTCAGATAAACACTCCCAGCTCCCTCATTTGTTTCTCATAGGGCTTGGTTTCAAAATATTTGACCATTTTGGACACATTCCAATTTGTCCATCACCTTCTTGGATTGAACACAGTATTATTCCAGGTGAGATCTAATCTAAAGCAGAATAGAGTAGGACTAAGACTTCCCTTGATCTACACCAGGCATGGGCAAACTTTGGCCCTCCAGATGTTTTGGACTTCAACTCCCACAATTCCTAACAGCCTCAGGCCCTTTCCTTTTCCCCCTCAGCTGCTTAGGCTAGGAGCATGTGCCCTGTTGTATTGTTTGTATGACTTAAAATAGGAGTTGTATCCATATCCAACCCATTGGAAGAGTAGCAGTTTTATGCAAGGCTGGTCTACTTTCCCCATTGCTGTGCTTCCTCAAGTGGATTTCTTGTTTTTTGCAGTTGCGAGCGTGTTCTCAAGAAATATAATGAGGCAGGGAAAGTCCTTCAACAGGCTGCGGTCATAAAGAAGTGGAACATAAACACAGTCTTGTTCTCCCCCTTCCTTTGCTCCTTGTATTTTGCACATAAACCATACTTCTGTTGACTTAAATATTGGCATAATATACCTCTCCGAGTGTCTCGCTGCAGGTTCAAACAAGTGACGGAGACACACATTGTGCCTCATTTCTGAAAATGAACAGCTCCTGCTTCTCCGACTCAGAAGTGGGCGTAAATCCTATGAATTTCATTGGATTTTGGAGATAGTTGGGCACATTTTTCCCATTGCTCTGTTCCTGCTCCGGTTCAATTATAGCTGATATCGCTGTACTGTGGGAAAGCACAAATGCTCCGTCAATGTGCTTACATTTAAAGAGAAGATTGCAGAAGCAATGTACATATTTAGGGTTGAGGAGATAGCAGTCTATATTCCGATCCTTCAAGCAAAAGTTTTACTTTGTCTCCCAACTATTTTTGCTCTCATTGATCCATACCTGGTGGGAAAACTTGGATAGTGACACATTGATGTTGACATAAATCATGTGTTGACTTATGACTGTTAATTTCACAATATTCTTGGGCAGAGAATGCTCAGAAGTGGCTTTGCCATTTCCTTCCTCAGAAATATAACCTACAGCATCCGGTATTTGGTGGCGGCCTCCCATCCAAGTGCCGACCAGGGCTGACCCTGCTTAGCTTGGGCATTGCAGATCTTGTGTTTGTTGCTCGTGTTGAATTGCATTTAGCACATGCTCAGAGGAACCTCTCCATCCCTTTTGGCACACTTTAAGACGTTCTCTGTGATTTATTTATCGTGCCAGAAGCAAATTGCGGGTACAGTTATAATATATTTTTAAAAAACACAAACATAAAGTTAAAAACTTGGTATTATACTAGATTTCCATTGAACTTGGAGTGGCTCTGGTGTCGCTGTGAGAAGGTCCTCCATTGTGCACGTGGCAGGACTTAGGCTGCATTGTAGTCAGTGGTCTGTGGTTTGCTCTTTTTGTTTACAGTATTTATATTCGGCCCTTCTCACCCCGAATGGGACTCAGGGCGGATCACATTATACACACACAGGGCAAACATTCAATGCCCATATACACATAGAACCGAGACAGAGACAGACGCAGAGGCAATTTAACCTTCTCCTGAGGGGATGTTCGATTCTGGCCACAGGGGGGAGCAGCTGCTTCATCATCCTCTGTGACGGCACTTCCTCATTCCAACGTCGTAAATTAGTTAAATTTGCCTCCCCACTTGATAAGTGGTACCCTATTTCCTACTTGATAGATGCAACTATATTTCGGGTTGCCAGGTCAGCAACGAGCAGGGGCTATTTTTTATTTTTTTAATTGACGGGTGCTCACCCTGCCACGGGCTGGCCTCGAACTTGTGGCCTCGTGGTCAGAGTGATTTATTGCAGCAGGCTGCTCACCAGCCTGCGCCACAGTCCGGCCCCTTTTCCACTCTTGCATGTCGTGGACTCCACCTTGTAGCCCCATTTCTTAAGATTAGCTCTTTCGTGGTGCCAGAGTGCAGTCTGTTCAGTGCCTTCCAAGTTGCCTAGTCTTCTGTGTGCCCAGGAGGGAGTTTCCTAGCCATGGGCTGAGGTCCGGGTTTTAGCCTGCCACTTTTGGATTCTCGCTTGCTGAGGTGTTCCTGCGAGTATCTCTGTGGATCTTAGGAAGCTATTTCTTGATTTAAGGCTTGATTTGCTGGCTGATATTTGAACGGAGGATGGGTTGGAGATGTCTTTAGGCCTATTAGAATAAACTCATAACTTTTGTGAGGGTTAGGGGCACAACGCCTTCATGAAAGCGTAGACAATATAAATCTTAATAATGGTATTTTTTAAATTGGAAAGAATATCTTTCTAGGACTCTCTAAGTCCTCTTTTAAAAGTTGTACTGGAGGTCTTAGAGATTCCTAGAGAGAGAACATATTAAATCCACAACAACAACAACAACAACAACAACAACAACAAGGAATGTATTGCTCACCTCTCCCTGAGGCTCGAGGCAGGATACAAAAATTTATCATTGGATTTTAACTTGTATTTTAACTCTGCGTATCTTGTTGTATGTCTTTTAATACTGTTTTATCTCTTGTTTTAGAGAACAAGAGACAAAACGGTATTAAAAGTCATACAGCAAGATGTACAGAGTTAAATTACAAGTTAAAATCCAGATTATAATTCACAATTTAAAACTCAAAAAAGTCAAAATTGCAAATGGAAGGACAACTGTTGTCCAATCCTAGGCAACCAATGGAGATGTGGCTTAAGTCCTCTTAATTAAATGAGTCTACTTTACTTGGAATTAACATGGGATTTAGACTAATTTTTCGACAAGTAATCTGTTTCGGTGAGATTTCTCATGGCACGTAAATGAGCTAAAGACAGGATGACAAATGTTTAATCAGTTGTTTAAGGGATGTGTGTGCGTTAGACTTTAATATCCCCTTCAAAAAAAAGGAAGTGATGGAAAAACTGGGGGGCGGAATAAAATGAATAATTAGCTATGACAAACTTTGTCGAAGAAGTCAGAAAGGGGTATTAAACGGAGAGAGAAGAGATTAAACGGTTCGCAGAGTGGAATACAAATAAAGGAATCTGCCAAATAGAGAAAAACAAATAAACTCTGTAGTGTCACTTGTAAATCTCATTTCTTGGCTGGGATTCAGTATGGGATTTACATCTATATGGAAGTGGACTTAATGTCTGCAGGAAATAGAACCAAGCCATTTTGGAAGATCTTTATTCAACTGACATTACTGTGTATGGAAGCCAGCAAAGTGATGGGTCCCTTTGGGAACTGAGAGGCAGGTCTGCGCAATCGATCCCCTGTATCCACACGTTCTGCATCCATGGATTCAGTAGGTTTGAGAATCATCCCAAAAACAAATTTAGATTTTTCTCTCTCCATTTTATATACCTTTTGACTATGTCGTTAGATGTAACGGTGTCATGAATACTTATTTAAAAAGTTGTCGAAGGCTTTCATGGTCAGAATCACTGGACTGCTGTGAGTTTTCCGGGCTGTATGGCCATGTTCCAGAAGCATTCTCTCATGACATTTTGCCCACATTTATAGCAGGCATCCTCAGAGGTTGTGAGGTCTGTTGGAAACTAGTTAAGTTTATATACAGTAGAGTCTCACTTATCCAACATAAACAGGCCGGCAGAATGTTGGATAAGCAAATATGTTGGATAATGAGGCATTAAGAAAAAGCCTATTAAACATCAAATTAGGTTATGATTTTACAAATTAAGCACCAAAACATCATGTTATACAACAAATTTGACAGAAAAAGTAGTTCAATATGCAGTAATGCTATGTAGGAATTACTGTATTTACGAATTTAGCATCAAAATATCATGATTTATTGAAAACATTGACTACAAAAATGCGTTGGATAATCCAGAACGTTGGATAAGCGAGACTCTACTGGGTTGTTGTATGTCTTTCGGGCTGTGTGGCCATGTTCCAGAAGTATTCTCTCCTGACGTTTCGCCCACATCTATGGCAGGCATCCTCAGAGGTTGTGAGGATGCCTGCCATAGATGTGGGCGAAACGTCAGGAGAGAATACTTCTGGAACATGGCCACACAGCCCGAAAGACATACAACAACCCTGTGATCCCGGCCATGAAAGCCTTTGACAACACATTGAGACTCTACTGTATCTGTGGAATGTCCAGGGTGGGAGAAAGAATTCTTGTCTGTTTGAAGCAAGTGTGAATGTTGCAATTGGCATTGAATAGCCTTGCAGCTTCAAAGCCTGGATGCCTCCTGCCTGGGGCAATCCTTTGTTGGGGGGTGTTAGCTGGCCCTGGTTGTTTCCTATCTGGACTTGCCCTGTTTTCTGAATGTTGTTCTTTGTTTACTGTCCTGATTTTAGAGTTTTTATACTGGTAGCCAGATTTTGTTCATTTTCATGGTTTCCTCCTTTCTGTTGAAATTGTCTGCCTGCTTGTGGATTTCAATGACTTCTCTGTGCAGTCTGACATGGTGGTTGTGAGAGTGGTCCAGCATTTCTGTGTTTTCAAATAATATGCTGTGTCAGGTACTCTGCTATGCCTGACTTCTCTGCTTGTCTTAGTTTGCAGTGCCTTTCATGTTCCTTGATTCATGTTTGGGCGCTCAGCTGGGCTACCAGTATTAAAAAAACCTCTAAAATGAGGATAGTAAGGTACTGTTCTACAGTGGCTCCAGTCTTTCCTGGAGGGCCGTTCCCAGATGGTGAAGCTGGGGGACACCTGCTCGGACCCCTGGCCATTGACCCGTGGGGTCCCGCAATGTTCTATTTTGTCCCCCATGCTTTTTAACATCTACATGAAACCGCTGGGTGAGGTCATCCGGAGTTTTGGAGTACGGTGCCATCTCTGCGCGGATGACAGCCAACTCTACTACTCTTTTCCACCAAAATCCAAGGAAGCCCCTCGGATACTGGATCAGTGTCTGGCCGCTGTGTTGGCCTGGATGAGGGTGAACAAGCTGAGACTTAATCTCGACAAGACAGAGGTCCTCCAGGTCAGTCGTGCGTCTGATCAAGGTATTGGGTGGCAACCTGTGCTTGACGGGGTCGCACTCCTCCTGAAGGCGCAGGTCCGCAGCTTGGGGGTCCTCCTGGATTCAGGCTGACTCTTGAGGCCCAGGTGTCAGCCGTGGCTGGGAGGGCCTTTGCACAATTAAAACTTGTGCGCCAGCTGCGACCATACCTTGAGAAGTCTGATCTGACCATGGTGGTCCATGCCTTAATTACCTCTAGACTGGATTATTGCAATGCGCTCTACGTGGGGCTGCCTTTGAAGACGGCCCGGAAATTACAATTAGTACAACGTTCGGCAGCCAGGCCTTTAACTGGAGCGAATTACAGGGCGCATTCTACGCTTCTGTTTAAGGAGCTCCACTGGCTGCCGTTTACTTTCCGGGCCCAATTCAAGGTGCAGGTTATCACCTACAAAGCCCTAAACGATTTGGGACCCACCTACCTTAGAGACCGCATCTCCCCCTACGAACCTGCACATTCTCTTCGCTCGTCGGGGGAGGCCCTCCTCTCACTTCCACCACCTTCGCAGTCGCAGTTGGTGGGGACGAGAGAGATGGCTGTCTCTGTCGTGGCCCCCCCGACTTTGGAACTCGCTCCCTAGAGAGATCAGGCAGGCCCCCACCCTCCTCTCCTTCCAGAAGAGCCTAAAAACCTGGCTCTTCCAAAAGGCCTTCGACAATTAATTACTAGGTTGAACTATCTGCCCATCCAACTACATGATTTTCTGCCACTACTACTTTGCACTTTATGGACTACTTTGATTGAGAAATTACCTCTCCCATTTTGATATATTCTACACTTTGGCCCAGATCCTTGTTTTAGTCTCCTGTTTTTAACATTTTATGCTGTATGTTGATTTTTATGATGGTTTTATTGATATTGATGTTTTACTGTTGGAATAATTGTTTTATCGTTTTATTGCTCTATGTTTCGGGCTTGATCCTCATGTAAGCCGCTCCGAGTCCCCACTGGGGAGATGGGGCGGGATATAAAAATAAAGTTATTATTATTATTATTATTATTATTATTATTATTATTATTATTATTATTATTATTATTAGAACAACACTAAGAAAACAGGGAAATTCAAGATAGGAAGCAATCACCTCCCAACAAAGGATTCTCCCAGGCAGGAAGCAGCCAGGCTTTGAAGCTGCAAGGCCCTTCAATGCTAATCAAGCTGGCCAATTGCAACATTCACTCTTGCCTCAAACAGACTAGAGTTCTTTCTCCCACCCTGGACATTCCAAAAATATATAAACCTCACCTGCCTAGTTTCCAACAGACCTCATAACCTCTGAGGATGCCTGCCATAGATGTGGGGTGGGCTAAACGTCAGGAAAGAATGCTTCTGGAACATGGCCATACAGCCTGGAAAACTCACAGCAACCCATTAAAAAGGTTCTTTTATTCAGTTTCCAGTGGGGCTGAGTATATCATAGGTATTTTACAGAGAAAGAAGGTAGACACACAGATTATATCTACATTGGTTACACAAACAAAGGGCATATTATATTTCACTCAACATTCACACACACATAAACATTCATTCCTCTTTTATTCATTCATCATACATACATTACCATCCTTTCTTCCTTCTCCTGGAGAAGAGACCTGAACGTAGGCCAGATTGCGTTCACAACAAATCTACCATTCTGCAATACACCATCTTTCTCCGTTCCTTGGAGAAATTGGCAAGTGACCAGACTCTGTGTTCCATTGCAGATCTGATATGCTTTTGGATAGTAAAAAGGTCTCTTGTATAGCATTCTTCTGCTGATGTTTTTCTGAAAGTTGTAAATGACCAACACAGGTTGTTTTGCAGCTAAATCATGCTGACTCCATCAGTTCCGGACAGATGTTAATTTTTTTCCTTAAGTGAGGACCATTGTTTGACTTCCTTAACTTAAAAGAGTCATTGTCTCTCGCAATGTAAACATGTTGTTTTCCACCAAGAGTTAATCATTTGTCTCAGATCATGTCAGCAGTTCAGCAGTTCATGAATTCTTAACTTCCTTTTGTAATTTTCCAGGCTTCAATATTCTTCAAAATGTATCTTCAGCTTTATAGGCCCCAGTCATACACTTTTCATACACCTTTCATACAATTTCATTCAATGCACCCATCACAATATTATCACAAATAGGACTTGAGCATTCACAAATTTGGGTATATTCATGGGACCCTCGAAGTAAATAATAATAACTAAACACAGCTGTCTATTCTAAACAATATCTGAAAAATATGCACCACAGTAAAGGTTCAAAACATAGAAGACAATATGTATATTAGAGCATCATATACATAATAATGTTAACAATAATACAAATAATAATACAACTGATGATCCAATTCTGTCAGCTGTAGTGGCACACAGTCGTAACTTACAGAGTATAAAGATTTTTAGACTGCAATCATCCAGATTTAATTGCTACACAGAGCAGTTTTCAGTATAAAACATATATCAGACATATATCAACAAGACTCCAACTAAAGTTTGTTAGCGACACAGTATGTGTACATTCAGTCTCTTCAAAATGGCATGTAATATGCTGTAAAACTAAATATATCAGTGTACAAATCAATTGGCTCAAATCTGGCTTGGAGTCAAAACAAATCAAAGTCGCACTATAGAATCCACAATCAGCACGTAGACACTGCGAACATAAAACTTGAAGCTGAGTCAACAATACAAATATTCAAAACATTGCCGCTTACCAGATGAAGGGTTAACTGAAACTGGAGTAAACCTGGGAACCAGTAGTAAACGGCTTATGTAAACATCTTACTTCGGCTCACAGCCAGCCAATTTAAAATAACATCTATCTGACCGGGCTTCCTGGCTGGGAACTGTAAATGACTGCAACATTTGTTACAAACTGAAGCTACAGCCAATTGACTGCATTTACATCCTAAGGAGTCCTATAGAACTACTCCAAGACTACCGAGACTTTGATTTGTTTTGACTCCAAGCCAGGTTTGAGCCAATTGATTTGTACACTGATATATTTAGTTTTACAGCATATTACATGCCATTTTGAAGAGACTGAATATACACATACTGTGTCGTTAACAAACTTTAGTTGGAGTCTTGTTGATATATGTCTGATATATGTTTTATACTGAAAACTGCTCTGTGTAGCAATTAAATCTGGATGATTGCAGTCTAAAAATCTTTATACTCTGTAAGTTACGACTGTGTGCCACTACAGCTGACAGAATTGGATCATCAGTTGTATTATTATTTGTATTATTGTTAACATTATTATGTATATGATGCTCTAATATACATATTGTGTTCTATGTTTTGAACCTTTACTGTGGTGCATATTTTTCAGATACCCTCGAAGTAAACCCCGTGGATACAAAATTCCACTGTATTTTCCCAAACGAAAACAGAAGAGACCACATGTCATTTCCAAAGTTCAAACTTGATTCAGCACCATTAACAGGAAAAAAATTGTTCTGAATCATTCGTTACCTGGATCAGGTCATTTCTAATATCTCAAGCTAGTCGTGATCAAATGATTTGTGCTATTGTGTAGATTTCAAGAGTCAATGGTATATTATCAGAGAGACATGATGACTCTGCCATTACACAAAGTTGTCAAAAAGAAGTGCTCTGAGGCCTTTTGTGGCACAATGGCTTCCCAAACCCAGCTCTGATTGTATTTCAAGATTCTGTCCTATTAGAGCACAGATAATAGACACAACGCCTTCAAGTTCCTTCCAATTTATGGTGACCCAAAAACCTTATCATGGGTTTTTCTGGAGTGCATGACTCACCCAATGGGCTTTCGTAGCCAAGCGGAGAATCTAACCACTACACCACATTGGTCTACCAAAGTACAACATGTTTTGCAAAGTTGCTTTGAAGCACACAAACTAATTACAAACCCAGCTTCAAATAAAAATGCCTTTACGTTGATACCTAAATGCCTCATGTAAGTGGTTTTGAGTCCCACAGGGTGTTTATGGCAACTTGAGGACATACTGCAAGTTGCTTCTGGTGTGAGAGAATTGGCTGTCTACAGAGACATTGCGCAGGGGATGCCCAAATGTGTTACCATCCTGCTGGGAGGCTTCTCTCATGTCCCCACAAGCTAGAGCTGACAGATAGAAGCTCACCCCATCTCACAGATTTGAACTGGCGACCTTTAGGTCAGCAGCCCAACCTGTCTGAACGTATCTCTCTCTATGATGCACCTCGAAGGTTAAAATCCTTGGCGGAGACTCTCGCAAGCACGATTGGTGGAGATGAGAGACAGGGCCTTTGCAGTGGTGGCCCCTCACCTGTGGAACTCCCTCCCCAATGAGATCAGAACAGCCCCCTCCATTCTGTCTTTTAGGAAAAAAAAACTTAAGACATGGCTATGGGGCCAAGCATTTGAGCAGTAACTATAGAAGTTCAATCATTGAGAACTTTTAAAGTGACGGACTAATGGTCCTAGCCTAGACTACGATTTGGAACTTGTGGGATTGTAATTTGTTGTTTTAATTAATTTATGTTTTAATGTTTCATTTTAATTGTAATTGTTATTTTTGGAATTGTATGTCAGGCATCGAATTGCTGTCGGTTGTGAGGCCGCCCTGAGTCCCCTTTGCGGTGAGAAGGGTGGGATACAAGTATGGGAAATAAACAATAAACAAAACAAAACAATAAACAAAACCTTTAAGTCAGCAATCAAACTGGCACAAGGGTTTAATCCATTGACTCCATAACATAGTTAAAACACACAGACAAAACACAAAACCATTAAATAGATATACAGTAGAGTCTCACTTATCCAACATAAACGGGCCGGCAGAATGTTGGATAAGCGAATATGTTGGATAATAAGGAGGCATTAAGGAGAAGCCTATTAAACATCAAATTAGGTTATGATTTTACAAATGAAGCACCAAAACATCATGTTAGACAACAAATTTGGCAGAAAAAGTAGTTCAATACACAGTAATGCTATGTAGTAATTACTGTATTTATGAATTTAGCACCAAAATATCACGATATATTGAAAACATTGACTACAAAAATGCATTGGATAATCCAGAACACTGGATAAGCGAGTGTTGGATAAGTGAGACTCTACTGTATTAAAAACACAAATAAAGGTTAAATAAAACTCACTGGATCATCTCTGTCCTAAGGCCTAACTCAAAGGAGGGAGAAGCAGAACTGCGTACGATTTCATTGTTTGCTGGAGGAAAGGCAGGATAGACTTGTACCCTTAAAATTACATGTCTGAGCATTTGATTCCTTTCACAGGGCCACCGCTCTGTAAAGTAGATCTGGTTATGTGATGGCAATGAAATGAGAGTTAAGTGGCATGGACTTACCGTATATACTCGAGTATAAGCCGACCCGAATATAAGCCGAGGCACCTAATTTTAGCACAAAAAACTGGGAAAACTTATTGACTCGAGTATAAGCTGAGGGTGGGAAATGCAGCAGCTACTGGTAAATTTCAAAAATAAAATTAGATACCAATAAAATTACATTAATTGAGGCATCAGTGGGTTAAATGTTTTGAATATTTACTGTATTTCAAAGAAAAACAGTAAACTAACTCTATAAGTGGAAAAGCAACAATAACTTTATAATAATAATAATCATCATCATCATCAATAGCTTCATTTGTACCCTGCCCTATCTCTCTCCCCCTGGGGACTCAGACCAGCTTCCAACATAGTAACAGGGTAACATTAGGGTTAGTAGTAATAGTAACATTCAATGCCTACATAAATAATGCAGAGCTAGATATAGATCTATCATTATATATACTAATTTCACATGTGTATTTCCCCCTGAAACCTTTGCAAATCCTCTCTATGTGCATTTTCCTCCTGCAATATTTGCAAGCCCTATTTATCAATGTTTATATCTATCTAGACATCTGTGTGTGTGTGTGTGCGCGCACACACACACGAATTTCCCTCTGCACTTGCAAACATGTGAGGGTAAAATTCATATAAAATTCATATATAAAATTAATGTATACATATAGGAACAGATATACAGGTACATGGAAATCTCTAGTTATCTATATTTACATAGGATTTGCAAAGACCTGTAAACATATGAGGGGAAAATTCATATATTAATATATTTGTAGGGGGAACATCTATATAAATATTTAGAAGCCTTGGGGCATGCATTTACCCAAGGAAGAAATGCAAGCAAAGTCCCCCTAAAAACAACTTTGTCCTCTTTTCTCCTGCCCTTTCCCACTTCTTTTCTTTCTCCCTTTTTCAAACTCTAAAAGTAGCCAGAAAAGGCTTTTTTAAAAACTTCTCTCCCTCTCCCAAAAAAACCCACCTTATTTTTGTTTCCTTAGGAATAAAAAGAAATACACCCTTTTCCCCTCCTTCCCTCCCTTTGGACTCAAATGTTCTTGCAATAATAGTAGTAGTAGTAATAATAATAATAATAGTAATAGCAATGAATCGTGCAAATTTGCAAGAATAGCTTTTTTTTTCTTCCCCTTCTACCCTTGCAATCTGGCTTGCAAGGGTTTCTCTCACACTCTCCTTTCGCTTTTGAAAACATTAGCTTGTCTCTGTCTCTCTCAAAAAAATAAGATAACCAGCCTGGGAGGAGAAGCAGAGGACGGAGGTTCTGGAAAATTTATTTATTTATTTATTTATTTATTTATTTACAGCATTTATATTCCGCCCTTCTCACCCCGAAGGGGACTCAGGGCGGATCACATTATATACATATAGGGCAAACATTCAATGCCCATAAACACATTAAACAGAGACTGAGAGACACACGCAGAGGCAAGTTAACCTTCTTCTGAGGGGATGTTCGATTCTGGCCACAGGGGGGAGCAGCTGCTTCATCATCCACTCTGACGGCACTTCCTCATTCCAGGTCGTAAATTAGTTAATCTTGCCTCCCCACTTTATAAGTGGTACCTTATCTCCTACTTGATAGATGCAACTATCTTTCGGGTTGCTAGGTCAGCAATGAGCAGGGGCTATTTTTTATTTTTAATTGACGGGTGCTCACCCCGCCACGGGCTGGCCTCGAACTCATGACCTCATGGTCAGAGTGATTTAAGGCAGCTGCTCAACAGCTGCGCCACAGCCCAGAAAAGAAAACATACTGTGGCCTCCAGGCTCCGGCTGCTGGCTTGACCTTGACCCGAATATAAGCCGGGAGAGGCTTTTCCAGCTCATAAATAAGGGCTGAAAAACTTGGCTTATCTTCGAGTATATACGGTATCTTGTTTTGAGGCCACTTTGGAAAAGGAATGCTCATGTGATGGTAGATGCAGCCTCACAAAACTCGATGCCAATCACGAACTCAAAGCTTCTTGGCATCTAGCGCCCTTTTCCTTCCTTCTTTCTCACTTGGTTGACTTCTGCGGCTCCGGCTTTCTGATGCCGTCACTTTCTCCATCTGCCGGGGCCAGGGCTGAGATCAGGCAGGAAGGCCCCTGCCACTCCGTGCCCCCCGTGGGCCACGCTTCCCCTGATCCGGCTGCCAACAGAATCGCAACCTTGCCAAAGCAACGCCCGCCTTTGCTTCAGAACATGTTGGGAGAGGGAGGGTGCGAAACCCAGGGGAGGGTGGCCTCATGATGTGACGCTTAGTGGAACACGGCCTTCTCGTGATTTAAATGCTGGAAGGATTTTCCAAATGTGGATCTCGTGGTGCCAATGTCTTTTGTCCCTTTTGGGAGAGGAAGCTTTGGCCAACCGAAGAACGACTCTCTTGCTGCTGCTGTGTGCCTTCCAATAGTTTCTGACTTTCAATCCTGTCACTGGGTTTCTTGGCAACATTTGTTCAGATGGGATTGCCAAAACTTTACTCTTAAATGGGGAGAGAATGATGGTGATGGCAATCGCGATGCTATGTATTTATTAGGCATGTCCGATCGATGAAAAAAATGTTTCAATTCTCGTTTCTAAAGTAGGGGGCACTGGCGCTTCGATATAGAAAGTATTTCCGATTTTTTCACCCAAAAATTTCGGATATTTCCGAAAATTTGTAATGATTCTAAATGTTTCTAAAATGGCAGACGCGCATGCGCAATCGCCCAAAAAAAAGGAACGGGGGGGGGACTTTTACAGGGCTCTCCCGCCCTCATTTCTTGAGCTATCCTCATCAACCCTAGCCCCCACCTTTGCGTCCATCGTGGAAGCTTCTGATTGGCCGGGGAGCGGCAGCCGTGTTAGGCTGCACTAAGCTCCCATTCTAGGTAGGTTGCAGAAACAAAAAAAAATTTAAAAATATTTTTTAAAATATATTTTTAAAAAATTGGGGGAAAAAATTAACGAAACATTAAGAGACAATTAGAGAATGGGCCAACAATGGTTCGAATTACATTGCTGGTTGCGCTGTGAGACAATGTCTCGGAATGCATATCAAAAAGCGAGAACAATCCAAAATAATTCCAATATACGATTCAAAATGATTTTTTGGACATGTCTAGTATTTATATCCCAATTTTATTTCTTGACCGAGGTGTAAAGCATGATGTGCCCAAGTGAGTCTCCATGGTTGAGTGGGGATTCGAACTCTGGTCTCCAACAGTCAGAACACTACAACACTGATTCTCATAGTAATTTATTTATTTATTTACAGTATTTATATTCCGCCCTTCTCACCCTGAAAGGGACTCAGGGCAGATCACATTACACATATAAGGCAAACATTCAATGCCTTGACATACAACACTGATTCTCATAGTAATTCTTTGTGATAGATGATATTGCTGTAATGTAGACCAAGAGTGCATCCAGTATACTTACCCTGGAGTGACTGTTTCCAAACCCAATGCTGCTATCTTCCTCGTCCTCCTGAAAATTTCAATGCAGAGGCTGGATGGCCATCTGTCAGAGGTAATTTGATGGTGTGTTCCTGCATTGAGGTTGGACTGGATGGCTCTTGTGATCTCTTCCAATTCTATATTTACTTACTTACTTACTTACTTACTTACAGTATTTATATTCCGCCCTTCTCACCCCGAAGGGGACTCATGGCAGATTTCAATGCACATATACATGGCAAGCATTCAATGCCATTATTAGACATATGACATATAGTCAGACACAGAGGCAATTTAACATTTTCTAGCTTCCGGCTTCATGAGGGTATGCTTGATTCCGGCCACGGGGGAGTTGCTGCTTCATCATCCACTTGTGACACCGAGTCCTTGATGGTAGTACCTCCTCATTCCTTTCTGCACGCTGCTGGCAGTTTTATGGTGTTGTAAATTAGTTAAATTAGCCTCCCTGAATATAGTGGTGCCTAAATTTTCTACTCAACAGATGCAACTGTCTTTCGAGCTGTTTAGGTCAACAGCGAGCTAGACTATTAATAGTCAGGAGCTCAATCTGACCCGGGCTTTGATCCTAAGACCTCTTGGTCAATCGTGATTTATTGCAGCTTGTTACTAACCACCTGTGCCATAGCCCGGCCCTTCTATGGTTCCTCATTTATATCCTGCCTTGTACCCAAAGCTGGAAGTCATAGAATCAAAAATGTGAAAGAGACCACAAAGGCCATCTAGTCCAATCTCCTGTAATACAGTCTACTTAAGGTGGCTCGGAAAGGGTGAAAGACACAAAATGAAAATAATAATAATAATTTTATTCTTGTATCCCGCCCCATCTCCCTGTAGGGACTCGGGGCAGCTCACATGGGGCCTTACCCAACATCACAATATAAAAACAAATCAAAACACATAAATTTACAACAATAAATCAACAATATCAGTAAAACCATCATAAAAACAATATTGCAGGAAAAAGCGTTAAAAACAGATATAAAACACAAAAAGCGTTCACAAAGATTTAATATACTTTATTTCATTTCAGTTGTATCCCCCAAAATGGGTTTTAGGCAGCTTGCGACAAGGCCTATGAATTGAAACCCAAGTTTTTACAAGTTAGGAAACAAATAAACTGCCCTATTACAACATGCTATAAAATCATTTGGAAAACCTATAATCAAAATGCAAGTGAACTATTGCCAGAAATCTCTATCCACTTAGTGGTTACTTTGAAATTACTTTAAAGTAATCATTTCAAAGTGTTGAAAGACCTTTAATGCTTTCTCTCCTATTTGTCTTCTCCCGGGCAGGAAATCCCTCTATGTGAAAATTATAGATGTTGAAGAATACGAGAAGAAGGACAGCTTCTTCATAGAGCTGGGGCAGCCGCGATGGTTGAAACGGGGCATCTCAGGTAAGTGGAAGGAGGGGCATCTGTAGAGAAGAACTGTTCTTCTACAAGGTGGAAACAAGAGGCTGAGGCATGGTCTTCAAACTATGTTTAGGAAAATATGTTGTCGAAGGCTTTCATGGCCGGAATCACTGGGTTGCTGTGAGTTTTTCGGGCTGTATGGCCATGTTCCAGCAGCATTCTCTCCTGAGGCAACCTCAGAGGTTTCTGTTGGAAACTAGGCAAGGGAGGTTTATATATCTGTGGAAAGTCCAGGGTGGGGGAAAGAACTCTTGTCTGTTTGAGGCAAGTGTGAATGTAGCACTTGGCCACCTTGACTAGCATTGAATAGCCCTGCAGCTTCAAAGCCTGTCTGCTTCCTGCCTGGTGGGATTCTTTGTTGGGAGGTGTTAGCTGGCCCTGATGGTTTTCTCTCTGGAATTTCCATATTTCTGAGTGTTGTTTTTTATTTACTGTCCTGATACTGATCCAAGTACATGGACAATTTCAACAGAAAGGAGGAAAACCATGAAAATGAACAAAATCTGGCTACCAGTATTTTTAAAAAAACAAACTCCAAAATCAGGACAGTAAATAGAATGGAATTAATTATATATACCTTTTTAAGGTTTTTATAATGTGTTTTAACAATGTTATTAATAGATCTGTTTATATTGTTTTGTTTTTAGGATTGCATTTTGGGCATTAAATTTTGCCAATTTTTGTAAGCCGCCCTGAGTCCCCTCGGGTGAGAAGGGCGGGGTATAAATGTTGTAAATAAATAAATAAATAAATAAAATAAAAAGCAACACCAAAAAAGCAGGCGAATCCCAGACAGAAAAGAATCAGGGCCAGCTAAAACCTCCTAATAAATGATTCCCCAGGCAGGAAGCAGCCAGGCTTTGAAGCTGCAAGGCTATTCAATGCTAATCAAGGGCCTATTGCAACATTCACACTTGCTTCAAACAGACAGTTCTTTCTCCCACCCAGGACATTCCACAGATATATAAACCCCACTTGCCTAGTTTCCAACAGACCTCACAACCTCTGAGGATGCCTGCCATAGATGTGGGTAAAATGTCAGGAGAGAATGCTTCTGGAACATGGCCATGCAGCCTGGAAAACCCACAGCAACCCAATATAAAAATATAATTTTTATAAATACCGTACCTAAATCTCCAGAAACTGGAGGATACCAAAAGGTCATTTACAGGTTTAGAAGGAGGCTATTTTGGTCCTCTGGAGCTGTGCTTTGTTGAGATAATGTCAGCATGGAGAACTGTGGCATTGCTGGCTTCTGGGGTTGTGATTTTCTATCTTTAGATGATTTTCAACAATGGGAAGGGTATGCCAATGGTCTTCAAGGGTGACCAAATTCTCACCCCAAGCCACTGATGGTTCATTTCTTCTTTGGGATTTTAAAGCCATTGTAAATATACTCGAAAGACTAAGGGAGCTCTCGGAGTGCTGAATCTTACTTCCTTGGATGGATTCAGCACCTTGGAAAGTAACGCCCAAGGTGAATTAAGCAACCCACTGACTTGGGCACCACAAAATCACTACTGTTTTGAGCTAGGTTAGGGCCAGTCCTGGTAAATACACAATTTGAAGGCATTGTTTCAATGTCCTTGAGAGACCTAGCCGTCGTTTGGAAGCCGGGGGTGCTTTGAGGATGAGGTCCCTGTCGAATTTCCTTTGACGGCAGCTCCCCAGCCATTTCATTTCCTCCTTGTCTCTTCCCTTAGATCAGTGTGGTCCAACCCACAGCCCGTGGACCACATGCAGCCCACCAATTCATTTTTGTTGGCCCTTGCCCTTCTTACTGGAAAAATATTTTAAATATGTAATTTCCGGAAGAAATTAAAAACATAGCTATTCTGTTGTGCTTTTGAGTAGACAAGTCAGTTATAACCTGGCCCATATCTACATTGAAACTTGCCCTGTTTAGTTTGCTTCCCGTTCAGATTTATCTTCCCTACCTCTTGTATCTATTTGATGTATGTCGTATTTGTAATAGACACTCCCTAAATCAGTTTTGATTATCGCCCAGATGTTATCCTATATTGGACCTTTAATGCCTGGAGGATTGTTTAACATTTTAACTATGCCGATTTTAACTATGACCTGTTTAAATTGTTTTTAAATTGTGTTGTCTGATGTCTAAATAGTTATTTTATGATTTTATGTGATTGTATTGAGCTTGTTCCCCGTGTGTTCCCCGAGTCCCCTACTGGGGAGATGGAGGCGGCATACAAAAATAAATTTATTATTATTATTATTAACAAGCTTGGGGACCCGGCGGTGCCCGGGTTATTAGTAGACGGCATTGAGTTGTTTGGGGATGTGAGGAAATATCACTTAAGTTTGGTCCAGATAAGTCATCAGCTGGGTTCAGTGCTGTCTGTATAAGAGTGAACTACAACTTCCAGAGCCAAAGGGCAAACACCCCAAAACCCTGCCTGTATGCTCAGTTGGGCATTATGAGGCAGTGTGGCAAGTTTGGTCCAGATTCGAAGTCTGCTGGGTTCAGTGCTGTCTGTATAAGGATGAACTACAACTCCCAGAGCAAGAAGTGAGTGATGCTACTTTGTCCATCCTCCCCCAATCTGCTCCAGGACGGAAAGGGTTTCACGGGGGTTCTGTGTGCCAAGTTTGGTCCAGTTCTGTCACTGCTGGGCGTCACAGTGGCCTATGGGAGTCCTAGCAATTGAAAGCACTACAAATCCCATCACCCATGGGCCATCGTCCTGCAAATGGCACCAGGGCGTAAAGTGCATCATGGGGATTAAGTGTGTCAAGTTTGGTCCAGATCCGTCATTCGTGGCGGTCGTAGTTGTCCGTGTAAGTGGCAGCCAGTCAGAAAGCTGCCACATACATACACACATACATACATACCCACAAACTTGCATACAAACACTGACTTTTATTATATACTAGCTTGGGGACCCGGCGATGCCTGGGTCATTTGAGAATGGTATTATTTCTCTTTTAATGTTATGTATTCTGTTTGGAGTGGGTGAACTACAATTCTCAGAATCGTGGCTGAATCCTCCCCAAACCCTGCCAGTATTATAAGTTGGCCATTTTGGGTGTGTGTACCAGGTGTGATGCAGTACTGTCTGGATGGGGGTGAACTACTGCAATTTCCAGATTTTCGGGGGAATTGCCCCGAAATATCTATCAGTATCCACAGCAATATTCAGTCTGTGGTCTAGATTCGTCATTGGCTGGGTTCAGTGGTCTTTGGGTGGAGGTGAAGTACAATTCCCAAAATCAAGGCCCCTTCCCACAAATACCTGCAGTATGTTCAGTAGGTCATGAGGCTTTTCTGTGTGACGTCTGGTCCTAGTGCATTGTCGGTGGGGGTCAGTGTTTATCTGGGTGCAGGTGAACTATAACTCCCTTTTTCCCAAACTTGTCCAATATGTTGTATTGGTTATGAGGGCTCTGTGTAGCAAGTGTGATGCTCATTCATTGCAGGTGAACTATAAATCCCATTACCTACTACTCCCCAACTTCCAGTCCAGTTCCCCTCCAAACCTACCAGTAGTCAAATCTGGGCATATGGGGTCTGCATGGCAAGTTTGGCCGAGAGCCATCATTGTTTGGGTTCATAGCGTTCTGGGTGTAGGTGAACTACAACTCCTCTATATTCCTCAGTAGGAGTGACAGTGCTCTGACTTGATGCAGGGTGAACTACAACTTCCACCATGTGGAGTCAATCCCTAAACTCCTCCAGTAAGTTTAGTTGCAGCTCAGTTCTGCTCTGTTTGTTATGCAGAGAGATTGGAAAGGAAAGGGCAGTGGGCGGGGCCATGCAAATTCCACAGCAATGGAGAACCCTGGGATGCCTGCCTGTGGTGGAAGAAAAAGCAAAATCTAGGATGAAATGGTCCCCAAACGAAAGCATTCCTTGGGTGGTGGGCTGTGGTGTTTGGGGAGGGCATTGGCAGGGGCTGGGCTGCATGTTCATGGCGCTCGCTGTAACCGTAATGTCAATGCAAAAGGGTGACTTGCTGGATTCTTAACTCTGGGAACTATAGCCTGTTTGTGGAGGCCAGAGGCTGTCTGTGTGAGCAGACATCTGTGCCATATACACACATATGGGTTTTTTTTTGCTTTTATTATGGATTTAGATATAGATATAGATTATGTGTTATTTTAATTATGTAATTCAATATGAATTATGTAATGCGTTTTCTTTCTGGAGTGTCTCTGGCTCTCACATTCCTATACTAAAGTTTGATTGGCCCTCGGATTACTAAAGGTTGGACCACACTGCCTTAGATCATGAATCTCTGTGTCTCTTTACTGACAAACGGCATAATCTCTCTGTCTTTCTTTCTCTCTCTTTTTTCCCTTGACTTGCAGCCCTTTTGCTCAATCAAGGTAAGCTTTTCTTCCACCCTTTCCTAACTCCATCCCCCTTTCCAATGCTCTGAATCCCTTCCAGGTATACACATATCTCATTACATGCCATGAGATTTCCTGACACCGTGGCTAGTGAGGCTCTCCTCACAGCCTGGAATTGCATCCCATGATATGTTCATTTCTTTCTGTGTCTAAGAGTTTATTATATCTGTCATGTAGCTCACAAATGAAGAAAACCAATAACAACTTATCAAGATGCTCTTGGACTTTAATCACCGACATCACTTACCATTGGCTATGCTGATGGATAGAATTCGGAGCCAAACAGCCTCTCCTGGATATATTGTCGAAGGTTTTCATGGCCGGAATCACTGGGTTGCTGTGAGTTTTTTGGGCTGTATGGCCATGTTCCAGCAGCATTCTCTCCTGATGTTTTGCCTACATCTGTGGCTAATGGCATCTTCCAAAAATCTGATTAAGGTTAAAACGGTTTTCCCCTGACGTTAAGTCCAGTCATGTCTGACTCTGGGGGTTGGTTCTCATCTCCATTTCTAAGCCGAAGAGCCGGCGTTGTCTGTAGACACCTCCAAGGTCATGTGGCCGGCATGACTGCATGGAGCGCCGTTACTAGTATACAATATAAAATACAATATAATATATATAAAAATATTGTATATACTTATAATATTCATAATAATATTATAATGTAATACAATATTATATGAATAATAAGACAATATAATAATATTAATTTTATCTATATATATAAAAGGGTAATGAAATTTCAGCCTAGGACAAAACAACAAAACTAAACACCCCACAACCTCGAAAATTGACAGCACAACCCCTCATCCACGCCTCTACGTTCATACGACAAAAAGAAAAGAAAAATAAAGTCTTAATTAGAGGGAGAGGAATAATTGTTTTTATCCATTGCTGCCAGTTAGAAGGCTAAGCTCTGCCCACTTTGTCTCCTAGCGACCCACTCAGCCCAGGGGACAGGCAGAGTTAGGCCTCACTTAGGCCTCTTCCACACTGCCGATAAAATACAGATTATCAGCTTTTAACTGGATTATATGGCAGTGTAGACTCAAGGCCCTTCCACACAGCTATATAACCCATTTATAATCTTATATTATCTGCTTTGAACTGGATTATCTTCACTCCATACTGCCATATAATCCACTTCAGTGTGCATTTTATACAGTTGTGAAGAAGGGGCCTCATATATTCCAGTTCTAATCAGATAATTCCTCAATATTTTATTTCCCTTACCACCATACTTCGCCACAGCAATGCGTGGCCGGGCACAGCTAGTATTATATATTACATGTAATATTATTAATAATATTACAGTATAGTGATATGGTACAATATAATAATTTAATGCTAATATTGTGCTATGCTAATAATATATTGTATGTACATATGATGTGTAAGCCGCTCTGAGTCCCCTTCGGGGTGAGAAGGGCGGGATATAAATGCAGTAAATAAATAAATAAATTTTAAAAATCAGAATCAACTCAGTAAATAATGAATAGCACTCAGAAACAGGAGAAGTCCAGACAACAAGCAATCAAGGGCCAGTTAACACCTCCCAAACAGAGGATGCCTCCAGGCAACAAAGGCCAGGCTACCTCCATGCAGATACTCTCACTGATTGACTTTGCAAACTTCATGGCTACTCAAATGCTAATTCAAGCTTGCTATTGTAATATTCTCAGTTTCTTAAAGACACAAGGGTTTTTTCTCAGACCCTGGACATTCCACAGGCAGATATAGATATAGAGATATAGAGATATAGATATACTCCACTTGCTTCATTGCCAACAGAACCTATGAAGATGCCAGCCAGAAGATGCAGGCGAAACGTCAGGAGAGAATGCTGCCCATATAGCCCAAAAAACTCACAGCAACCCAGTCTCTGTTGGATTATGCCTTCCCCATACCTACCTACCTACCTACCGCAGAGGAGTGCCACATGTAACTGGTAATGCAGTCCTATGCTTGTTTACTCCAGAGTAGATCTTATTTACACCAATGGGGTTTACTCCAAAGTAAGTGAGTATACGATTGCAGCCTGAGTCAGGGTTTAAGATTCCGGTTTGGAGGATTGGATATTTTCTTATTTAATGTATACGTTAGGTAAAGGTAAAGGTTTTCCCCTGATGTTAAGTCCAGTCGTGACCGACTCTGGGGGTTGGTGCTCATCTCCATTTCTAAGCCGAAGAGCCAGCGTTGTCCGTAGACACCTCCAAGGTCATGTGGCCAGCATGACTGCATGGAGCGCCGTTACCTTCCCGTCGGAGCGGTACCTATTGATCTACTCACATTGGCATGTTTTCAAACTGCTAGGTTGGCAGGAGCTGGAGCTAACAGCAGGCACTCATTCCGCTCCCGGGGATTGAACCTGGGACCTTTCGGTCTCCAACTCAGTGCTTTAACACACTTCGCCACCGGGGCTCCTATAATGTATATGTTAAAAGGGTAAAGGTTTCCCCTGACGTTAAGTCCAGTCGTGACCGACTCTGGGGGTTGGTGCTCATTTCCATTACTAAGCCGAAGAGCCAGCCTTGTCTGTAGACACTTCCAAGGTCATGTGGCCGGCATGACTGCATGGAGCGCCGTTACCTTCCCACCAGAGCGGTACCTATTGATCTACTCACATTGGTATGTTTTCGAACTGCTAGGTTGGCAGGAGCTGGAGCTAACAGCGGCTGCTCACGCCACTCCCGGGATTTGAACCTGGGACCTTTCGGTCTCCAGCTCAGTGCTTTAACGCACTTTGCCACCGGGGTTCCTATAATGTATCTAGATGCTGTTTTAAGTTTTAATATATCAATGGTTTTAAATTGTGTTTATATGTTTATTGTTTCTATTATTTTATGTTTTTTTTAATTTTCTTTGTATAATGAGGCATTTAATTTTTGCCTAAATGTATATTGTATGCCGCTCTGAGTCCCCTACGCGGTGAGAAGAGCGGGATAGAAATGAAGTTAATAATAATAATAATAATAATAATAATAATAATAATAATAATAATAATAAAAAAATGTCTGGTGTGTTGTGTTCCAGAACTTTGTCAGTCTGTGGGACTTCCGAATCCAGACTGACAAAGTTCTGGAACACAACACACCAGACATCACAGTTGTGGAAAAGAAAAAGGTTTGGATCATTGATGTTGCCATCCCAGGTGACAGTCGCATTGACGAAAAACAACAAGAAAAACTCAGCCGCTATCAGGACCTCAAGATTGAACTTCAAAGACTCTGGCAGAAACCAGTGCAGGTGGTCCCGGTGGTGATGGGCACACTGGGTGCCGTGCCAAAAGATCTCAGCCGGCATTTGGAAACAATAGACATTGACAAAATTACGATCTGCCAGCTGATATGAAATCCAGCATATCTATCTTGTTTGCTGTGTCATAATAACATAATATATGTTACAAGAACAAAAATAAGACAGTGCCATATTCTAGAACAGGCATGGGTAAACCTTGGCCCTCCCTCCAGGTGTTTTGGACTTCAACTCCCACAATTCCTAACATCCTCAGGCCCCTTCCTTTTCCCCCTCAGCCGCTTGAGCATGTGTGTGTGTGTTTGTGAAAGAAAGTAAGAAAGCCCATATGTATTTTGTTCACACCTCCCCGCTTGTGTACGAGAAAGAAAGACACCTCCATGGCAATCCTATTGTGAAACTGTAAGGCAACAATAGGCCTTCCTTGCAGGAATGGAGTTGAATTTCTCCTGATGAGAGAGAAAAGAGAGAGAAGGAACATATGTGTTGTCTTCACACCTCCTTGCTGGAGTGCGAGAAAGAAGCACATCTCTCATGGAAAGGGGATCTTAAAACAATAGGACATCCCCATAAGAATGGATGCTCCCGGCTTATAGACAGGAGGAGGAACAGGGAGCCCTGCAAGCAGAGGAGCGGACGCCTTCTGCGCAACATCTGTGCCCAGGCAAAGGAGTGCTGTGTGCGCGGGGGCGAGGGAATGCCACCCGAGAGAGAGAGAGAGAGAGAGAGAGAGAGAGAGAGAGAGAGAGAGAGAGAAGTGCGTGGGAGAAAGTGTGCGCACACTGGCACATTAGCCGCATGTGTGCGGGGGAAGAGAAGGAGTGTGTGGGAGAAAACCTATGCAGTTGGGAAGAGGCGGAGATGAAAAGGGATGGAGGGGATTCTCACCTGCGTGAAAGAGAGAGAGCATTGGGTCAAGGTATGAATTGGGGATGGAGACTTTGTTCTGGGGAAGGAGGATTTCTTTTTCCGCAGGCCCAAAAATGCAGGTAGACAGTGGAAAGAGAGAGAAAGAGACAGGCAGACCAACACCGGAGCCTCTTTGCATTCTTTCCAATGTCTGACACTATATTTGCAGTGTGTTTAATCCTCACTCTCATAATTACATAGGGAAAGGGCTGAACCGCACTAACCATCTTTATACAAACTGTATTATCCGCCATAGAATAGTAGAGTTGGAAGAGACCTCATGGGCCATCCAGTCCAACCCACTGCAAAGAAGCAGGAAATCGCATTCAAAGCACCCCCAACAGATGGCCATCCAGCCTCTGTTTAAAAGCCTCCAAAGAAGGAGCCTCCACCACAGTCCGGGGGAGAGAGTTCCACTGTCGAACAGCCCTCACAGTGAGGAAGTTCTTCCTGATGTTCAGGTGGAATCTCCTTTCCTGTAGTTTGAAGCCATTGTTCCGTGTCCTAGTCTGCAGGGCCGCAGAAAACAAGCTTGCTCCCTCCTCCCTATGACTTCCCCTCACGTATTTGTACATGGCTATCATGTCTCCTCTCAGCCTTCTCTTCTGCAGGCTAAACATGCCAAGCTCTTTAAGCCTCTCCTCATAGGGCTTGTTCTCCAGACCCTTAATCATTTTAGTCGCCCTCCTCTGGACGCTTTCCAGCTTGTCAACATCTCCCTTCATCTGCGGTGCCCAAAATTGGACACAGTATTCCAGGTGTGGTCTGACCAAGGCAGAATAGAATAGATGGGGAGCAGGACTTCCCTGGATCTAGACGCTATACCCCTATTGATGCAGGCCAGAATCCCGTTGGCTTTTTTAGCTGCCGCATCACATTGTTGGCTCATGTTTAACTTGTTGTCCACGAGGACTCCAAGGTCTTTTTCGCACACACTGCTGTCAAGCCAGGCGTCCCCCATTCTGTATCTTTGCATTCCATTTTTTTTGCCGAAGTGAAGTATCTTGCATTTGTCCCTGTTGAACTTCATTTTGTTAGTTTCGGCCCATCTCTCTAGTCTGTCAAGATCGTTTTGAATTCTGCTCCTGTCTTCTGGAGTGTTAGCTATCCCTCCCAATTTTGTGTCGTCTGCAAACTTGATGATCGTGCCTTCTAACCCTTCGTCTAAGTTGTTAATAAAGATGTTGAACAGAACCGGGCCCAGGACGGAGCCCTGCGGCACTCCACTTGTCACTTCTTTCCATGATGAAGACGACGCATTGGTGAGCACCCTTTGGGTTCGTTCGCTTAGCCAATTACAGATCCACCTAACCGTAGTTTTGTCTAGCCCACATTTTACTAGTTTGTTTGCCAGAAGGTTGTGGGGGACTTTGTCGTGGGGGACTTTGTCAAAAGCCTTACTGAAATCCAGGTACACTACATCCACAGCATTCCCTGTATCGACCCAACTCGTAACTCTATCAAAAAAAGAGATCAGATTAGTCTGGCATGACTTGTTTTTGGTAAATCCGTGTTGACTATTAGCAATGACCGCATTTGTTTCTAAGTGTTCGCAGACCACTTCCTTAATGATCTTTTCCAGAATCTTGCCTGGTATCGATGTGAGGCTGACCGGACGGTAATTGTTTGGGTCGTTCTTTTTTCCCTTCTTGAAGATAGGGACCACATTCGCCCTCCTCCAATCTGCTGGGACTTCTCCCGTTCTCCAAGAACTCTCGAAGATAATTGCCAGTGGTTCTGAAATAACTTCCGCTAGTTCCTTCAATACTCTTGGATGTAGCTGATCTGGCCCTGAGGACTTGAATTTGTTTAGAGAGGCCAGGTGTTCCTGGACAACTTGTTTCCCTATTTGGGGTTGGATTTCCCCCAATCCTTCGTCCATTCCATGTTGCTGAGGTTGAAGATGGCTTTCTTTTTGTGAGAAGACAGAGGCAAAGAAGGCATTAAGCAGTTCTGTCTTTTCCCTGTCCCCTGTCGCCATCACCCCATCTTCTCCTTGCAGTGGCCCTATCGCCTCCTTTTTCTTCCTTTTTCTACCAACGTAAGCAAAAAAGCCTTTTTTGCCTGCTTTGTTGTCCCATTGTGTCACGGGGAATGCACACTAGCCGTTTCTGCAATCCCGGTGAAGAAAGAGGTAATGCGCTGACAAAGAGTGAATCCATGTCCAAGAATGCGCATTACCATGTTTCCCCAAAAATAAGACAGTGTCTTATATTATTTTTTGCTCCCAAAGATGCGCAAGGTCTTATTTTCAGGGGATGTCTTATTTTTCCATGAAGAAGAATTCACATTTATTGTTGAACAAAAAAAGGAACATTTATTCTATACTGTACAGTAGTTGTCATCACAAACTAACATAACCAAACCAGACAAACTGTGACTTCTGTCAAGAATTTCTTGTTACTACCATTATTTTCATATACAACTGGTATGTACATTTACCAATCCTGCATGCTATGGTGTTCATTGGGCATGCTTCCAAACAAAAGCTTTGCTAGGTCTTACTTTCGGGGGAGGCCTTATATTTAGCAATTCAGCAAAACCTCTACTAGGTCTTATTTTTTAGGGATGTCTTATTTTAGGGGAAACAGGGTAACATTGGCCGCAATCCTGTTTTGTAAAAACACGGAATAAAGACCACAAATGCTTGGGAAAGTGGAAGGCAATGAACAGGAAGACTAAAGTAAACTACAGGTGATTCAACTACATTAAGGACTCAGCTACCTTGTGTTATCGAAGGCTTTCATGGACGGAATCACTGAGCTGCTGTGAGTTTTACGGACTGTATGGCCATGTTGCGGAAGCACTCTCTCCTGACGTTTCACCCACATCTATAGCAGGCATCCCCAGAGGTTGTGAGGTCTGTTAGAAACTAGGCAAGTGTCAATCAAGGAAGCCACAGCCCTGAGTTTGCAAGACCCAAGGATTTTATTCTGGAGGGTTCTCATCCCAAGTCACTATATTTTGACTAGATGGCAAGTCATAGAATCATAGAGTTGGAAGAGACCTCCTAGGCCATCCAGTCCAACCCCTTTCTGCCAATAAGCAGGAAATCACATTCAAAGCACCCCTGACAGATGGCCATCCAGCCTCTGCTTAAAAGCATCCAAAGAAGGAGCCTCCACTACACTCCAAGGCAGAGAGTTCCACTGCTGAACAGCTCTCATAGTGAGGAAGTTCTTCCTAATGTTCAGGTGGAACACAACAACTAATGGTACGAAAAAAGCAATGAGTAACAGAGTGAACTGCTGGCCAAACAGTGAAACAAATAACAACAAATTGCTTTTCAGAACACTATGGTTTAAATCTGGTTTGTTAGTCCCAAGCAGAGTAGGTCCACTCTGTCAATTGCTTAATGGTGAACCAATATTATCAGAAAATCCAATGGATAGAATGGCTCTACTGTAGTCGGGACTAACAAGATTTAGTACCCTATGAAAGGAGTCCACTCATGTAACTCTTCGTATGCAGGATTTTATTTACTTATTTATTTATAGTATTTATACCCTGCCCTTCCCACCCCGAAAGGGACTCAGAGCAGCTTACAGAACACACATGCGGCAAACATTCAATGCCGATTATACAATTAACAAGGACAGACAACACAGAAAAGGCAGTTTTTCCCATCTTATTTCCGGCATCTTGGAGGCTGTGCTCGACTCCGGCCACAAGTGGTGCTGTGGCTCCAGCTTCCATGCTGAGGAGCTTTCCTCTGATCGATGTCCTTAAGGGTGCCTTTATTACCTCCCCGCTAAAAGCGGTACCTATTTATCTACTCGCATTTCTGTTTTTGACCTGCTAGGTAGCCAGGTGAGCTGAGACTAACTGCAGGTACTCACCCCAACCCAAGCTCGAACTGTTGATCTTTCGATCGGCAAGACTATTCTGCAGCACAGTGGTTTAGCCTGCTGTGCTAAGCCCAGCATGAAACTGAATATGTCCCAGTTTGGTAGGGTCAGTCTCAGGCCCCTTCTATGCTAATATATAACCCAGATTATCAAGCAGATAATCCACATGCTTTGAACTAGATTAAAACTGCTTTGAACTGGATTATAAGAGTCTATATTGCCACATAATCCAGTTCAAATCAGATAATCTGGATTTCACAGGGCAGTGTAGAAGGGACCTCAGTGAATCCTCTGCCATCCCACTTTTTCAGGTGCTTCTAAAATGTCCTGGTTTCTCTTTTCACACTTTCTCCCTTGGCCCTTAACTTGCTTCAATGGATACAAACTGATTTCAAAGAGCAAAAGTTGTTTACATTGTATTAACTTAGCAGGGAAAGAGAAGAACGGGCAGTGTCTTTCCAGTAGGATCAAGCAAAATCAAATTGCAGCAGTATCTCTTAACTTGTGTCTTGATCCTCATTAATAACGTTTACCATCCTGGATACATTTTAATATTGCTCGGCCACACTTCTTCCAGTTTTATCTGTGAGTTGTTGAATAGTGTTGTGCTTTGAGCACAACTATACTCTGGAGAACAGATTTCTCCAGATTGCGTCAATTTAGTGTATTATTTAATTTTGGGAATTGTGGGAGTTGAAGTCCAAAACACCTGGAGGGCCGAAGTTTGCCCATACCTGGTTTAGAAGACACTAGCATCAAATGGTTGTGCTTATAATAGATTTGACAGTTGCGGGGACAGATGCGCCATTACCTTCCCGCCAGAGCGGTACCTATTGATCTACTCACATTTGCATGTTTTAGAACTGCTAGGTTGGCAGAAGCTGGGGCTAACAGCGGGTGCTCATTCCTCTCTCCGGATTCGAACCTGTGACCTTTCGGTCTGCAAGTTCAGCAGCTCAGCACTTTAATCCGCTGCGCCACCGGGGTCCCCATTAACATAATAAAATAGTCAAATAGTAACAGTAACATGGAGCCCCCAGTGGCGCAGTGTGTTAAAGTGCTGAGCTGCCAAACTTGCGGACCGAAATGTCACAGGTTCGAATCTGGGGAGCGGAGTGAGCACCCGCTGTTAGCTCCAGCTCATGCCAGTGACCACATGACCTTGGAGGTGTCTACGGACAACGCCGGCTCTTCGGCTTAGAAATGGAGATGAGCACCAACCCCCAGAGTCAGACATGACTGGACTTAACGTCAGGGGAAACCTTTACCTTTACCTCTTGCAAAAAAGGAGAAAGGGGCCACTCCCTGCTCCCTGATGACCTATTTTTCTGCATGCAAGGAGAGAAACTCTCCCCATATGGAAACCAAATTAGAACAGATAAGATCAACCTGTCATTCTGCAGGCGGGATACTATCTATGGGCAATTGCTTCCCAAATGAAAATTCATGATCTGAGGTTTCCCAGAGGAAGAATTGTGTTACATAGGACTGGGAGCCAGCTGTGACCTTAATATCTCATGTCGCAGGGGAAGTCAGCAACTGGCTCCATTGCACAGATGCTGTATATCCTAGGTCATTTTCTAAACTACATCAGGTTCCCAGTTCTGTGCCTCAGGAACAAGGAGGCACTCAGAATACTTTTGCTAAAATTTCCACTGTCCCTATAGATTAGCATTTCTCAACCTGCGGGTTGGGACCCTTGGGGGGTCACCAGGGGGTGTCAGAGGAGTCGCCAAAAACTATCAGTAAACACATATTTCTAATTGTCTTAGGAACCCCTTTGACAGAGAAGACTGAAGATTTCTCTGCCTGTCATGGGGGTTCTGTGTGGGAAGTTTGGCTCAATTCTATCAATCGTGGGGTTCAGAATACTTTTTGATTGTAGGTGAACTATATATCCCAGCAACTACAACTCCCAAATATTAAAGCCTATTTTCCCCAAACTCCACCAGTGTTCACATTTGGGCATATTGAGTACTAGTGCCAAGTTTGGTCCAGATCCATCATTGTTTGAGTCCACAGTGCTACAACTCCAAAACTCAAGGTCTGTGTCCACCAAACCCTTCCAGTATTTTCTGTTGGTCATGGGAGTTCTGTGTGCCAAGATTGGTTCAATTCCATCATTGGTGGAGTTCAAAATGCTCTTTGATTGTAGGTGAACTATAAATCCCAGCAACTACAACTCCTAAACGACAAAATCATTCCTCCCCTTGTGCCAAATTTGGTCCAGTGAATGAAAATACATCCTGCATGTCAGATGTTTACATTATGATTCATAACAGTAGCAAAATGACAGTTATGAAGTAGCAACGAAAATAATTTTATGGTTGGGGGTCACCACAACATTAGGAATTGTATTCAGGGGTCGCGGCATTAGGAAGGTTGAGAACCACTGCGATAGATTGTTCTTTCTCAGAAGATTCAGTATCAAAGGTCTGCTAGTTATGGTTGCATTGTCTTGGTCAGTAAAACTCTTTGTTGTGGTTCATGCTGTGCTTTCCCTAAATCAGTAGATGCAGACAAAAAGCTCTCTGCTGAAGAAGAGGAGGCCCGGCGGATTGCTGAGATGGGAAAGCCCATCCTTGGGGAAAACGCCCGCCTGGAAGTCATCATTGAGGAATCCTATGATTTCAAGGTAAGGAGAGCAGCATGTGGTTCCAAAAGTCTCCTTCCATCCCAACACTTGGCTTGGAAATGATGAAGGACGGTTTGGTGCGGAGGAAAATCATTAGGATCATGCCATCTTGAAAGGGGAGAATTAAATTCATTGGCTGGATGCTCTCCATGTACAACGGCTCCTTTTGTAAATGGCACTCACAATGCCTTTATACGTACAGAGGAGGAACATGTAGACTTCTCTAAGAAGTCACGCCGGAGATGAGTTCTTTGGGAATAATTGGGTGCTAGAGTAAATCAGACCTCAACCTTCCCTAGAACTCAAGATGACTAAACTGAGACTGCCATACTTTAGCCATATCATGAGAAGGTGGACTCACTAGAAAAGATGATAATCTTGGTAACACAGAAGGTAGCAGGATAAGAGGAAGTCCACATTACAGGTGGATAAACCCAATCAAGGAAGACATCGTTCTGGGTCTATAAGATATGAGCCGGTCAGTTGAGGATAGGACAACATATGTTGGAGGTTGTAGATATAAATAAATAGAAGCTCTACCACAGTTTCTGAATCAATATAAACCCTGCAGTATAATAAAGTGTCACTCAGGCTTGTGTAACAAGTAACAGTATCTTTGCTTCAGTTCAAAAGATCAAACAGGGCAACAATATATACAGCAGTCTTTCTGAATTCACACAGACAACTGAGGGAATAAACAGTCCCTTTAAACAGTAATTAAATATGCCTCATTTGCCTTAAAAATATTCAGGCTTCAGAGAGTTGGCAACCACTTCCTTTCTGACCATTTCCAGTTAGCGCTCTCTTCTCTCTCCGAGGTCAAAGTGGCAGTTAAAACCGTTTACCTCCACAGCAAGCTAGATACAGTAGCCAATTGGAATTCTGGCTTCTGGCTGGCTCAGCCAATCAGTTGCCGACACATACCTTTCCAGTCAGCCCATTATATCATGGTGCCTTTTACAAATCCTCACAACATAGAGGTCTCCCTTTGTATGGTCACCATCAATCAGAGTCAACTTCATAGTAGTTAACAATAATAACAACAGTTTTGGTTTGAAGCAGTGCACCAGGCATTAGGTTGGCAATATGCAGGCATCTGCTATTCCTGTTGGGCCACACATTGCCCCAGCCTCCTGCTTACATACTTTAGATGTGCCAGGAATGAAAGCAAGCAATGTGCACAATAGAGATTGTTCCATTCACTACATCAAAGGGAGGAATGGGATTTGGAAAGTTGGCTGTGAAATCAGCTGGCTGCAGGCAAGAAAGAAAGAATGCTCATGCTGGGCCACAATTCTCCTCTTCCATTGCCAATGAATGGCAAGTAATGCAAGCTGCCATCACTGCGGAGCAAAGGATGCCATCTAATCTCCCGGATTGGAAAGGGACAGAGGCAACAACCATTGGAACAAGAAGCAATGCAAACTGTGCTCACTGTGGCAAATGATGCAGATGGCAACGGATGGAGATGGTGGCAAACGATAGAAGCTACTATCCTTGTGTTGCAAATGATGGAGGTCCTTGTTTGTGACTTTTAAAGGGCAGAGCTGTCATGATTGTATGGCAAGCAAATGAAAGGGCTACCACTGGTTAGTAAATGATGGAAATTACCATCCATCAAAAGCTGCCGTCGTTGAGTGGCAAATGATGGAAGAGTGTAGCTCAACATAATAGGAAGGAAAAAGGTTTTAGCCTGCCGCCAGGATAGCGGGGAGCAGACCATTCTGGTTTTCCTGGGCAAGGAGTTCTAGAGTTGTGGTGCAGCCACTGAGAAGGAAAGCCCACTTTCTCATTCCCACAAACTGAGCTTGAGATGGAGGTGGGACCAAGAGAAGGGCCTCTCCTGAAGGAGATCCGGTTAGCCAAATAGCCTGGACCTGAACTGTCTAATGCAGGGGTCCCCAAACTAAGGCCCAGGGGCCAGATGCGGCCCATCGAAGCCATTTATCTGACCCCCACGGCACAAAGGCAGAAGGGGGTTGGGCTAAATGACCCAAGGAATCTCTTTTTCTCTTACAACCCTTATTTATTATTATTATTATTATTATTATTATTATTATTATTATTATTATTATTATTATTATTAACATTGAGGCTGGGTGGACATCTGTCAGGGGCCATACTAATGGCTTTTGGTGCACAAAGGCAGAAGGGGATAGAACTAAATGGCCCAAGGGGTCTCTTCCAACCCTCTTTATTGTTGTTATTATTATTATTATTATTATTATTATTATTATTATTATTATTATTATTTTATTATTAACATTGAGGCTGGGTGGCCATCTGTCAGGGGTGCTTTGCTTGTGCTTTTGGTGCACAAAGGCAGAAAGGGATTGGACTAAATGGCCCAAGTGGTCTCTTCCAACCCTATTTATTATTATTACTATTATTATTATTGACACAACGATGTTGTATGACACAGCAAACAAGATAGACATGCTGGATTTTGTTTCACAAAACCACAAGTCGAACACTTCCCAAGTGTCTAGGACTGTGTGATGTATTTTCGGATGATGCGTGCAGATCCCAGCAGGGTGGCCTTTTGCAGTTGGCAGATCGTAATTTTGTCAATGTCTATTGTTTCCAAATGCCGGCTGAGATCTTTTGGCACGGCACCCAATGTGCCCATCACCACCGGGACCACCTGCACTGGTTTCTGCCAGAGTCTTTGAAGTTCAATCTTGAGGTCCTGATAGCGGCTGAGTTTTTTCTGTTGTTTTTCATCAATGCGACTGTCACCTGGGATGGAGACATCAATTATCCAAACCTTGTTCTTTTCCACAACTGTGATATCTGGTGTGTTGTGTTCCAGAGCTTTGTCAGTCTGGATTCGGAAGTCCCACAGTATCTTTGCGTGTTCATTTTCCACGACCTTTGCTGGTTTGTGATCCCACCAGTTCTTTGCTGCTGGCAGGTGGTACTTGAGGCATAAGTTCCAATGGATCATTTGGGCCACATAGTTGTGCCTCTGTTTGTAGTCTGTCTGTGCAATTTTCTTACAGCAGCTGAGGAGATGATCAATGGTTTCGTCAGCTTCCTTGCACAGTCTGCATTTTGGGTCATCAGCTGATTTTTCAATCTTGGCCTTAATTGCATTTGTTCTGTTGTCTTGCTCCTGGGCTGCAAGGATCAGGCCTTCTGTCTCCTTCTTCAGTGTCCCATTTGTGAGCCAGAGCCAGGTCTTCTCCTTGTCAGCTTTTCCTTCAATTTTGTCAAGGAACTTTCCATGCAATGTTTTGTTGTGCCAGCTGTCAGCTCTAGTTTGTAGTGTGGCTTTCTTGTACTGGTTTTTTGTCTGCTGTGCTTTGAGGAGTTTCTGATTTTTGACTTCAATCAAAGCAGGTTCTTCACTTTGCTTTACATATTCTGCCAGGGCATGTTCTTCTTTGACTGCTTGTTTTACTTGTAAGAGTCCTCTGCCCCCTGATCTTCTAGGCAGATATAGCCGGTCAACATCACTGCGAGGGTGCAGTGAGTGATGAATGGTCATGAGTTTTCTTGTTTTTCTGTCCAAATTGTCCAGTTCCATCTGTGTCCAGTTTATAATGCCAGCAGTATATCTTATGACAGGCATGGCCCAGGTGTTTATGGCCTTGATGGTGTTGCCTCCATTGAGCTTGCTTTTGAGAATTTTTCTGACCCTTTGTGTGTATTCTTTACTGACCACAGTCTTCACATGTTCATGCTTGATGTTGTCCAGCTGTAATATGCCCAGATATTTATAGGCCTCTGGCTGGTGACACTTTATTGTTTGGCCATTAGGCATATTTATGCCCTCACTTTCAATGATTTTTCCCTTCTTCAATGCCACTGTCGAACATTTGTCCAAACCAAACTCCATGTTGATATCAGTGCTAAAAATTCGGACAGTGTTAGTCAGAGACTGGATTTCAGTTTTCGTTATTCCATACAGCTTCAGGTCATCCATGTACATCAGATGCGAAATTTTGTGAGAATTCTTAGATGTTTGGTAGCCGAGATTTGTTTTTTGTAAGATTGTTGACAGAGGGATCATGGCAATAATGAAAAGCAGAGGGGACAATGAGTCTCCCTGGAAAATTCCTCTCCTGATGTTGACAAGTCCATAGCTTTCATTTCCAACAAACAGTTCAGTTTTCCAGTGCTCCATCATGTTTTCAATGAAGGTGCCAACGTTTTTACTAATCCCGATGGCGTCCAGGCACTTGATGATCCAGCTGTGTGGGAGTGAGTCAAAGGCCTTTTTGTAGTCAATCCACGTCATGTGAAGATTAGCTTTTCGGCTTTTACAGTTCTCCAGAATCATTTTGTCAATCAATAACTGGTCTTTTGTGCCCCTGCTTTTCCGTTTGTTGCCTTTCTGTTCATCTGGCAAGATGTTTTTTTCTTCAAGATAGTCTTGAATTCTGTCAGCTATGATGCCAGTCAGTAGTTTAAACATAGTGGGCAGACACGTTATTATTATTGTTATTATTATTATTAACATTGAGGCTGGGTGGCCATCTGTCAGGGATGCTTTGCTTGTGCTTTCGGTGCACAAAGGCAGAAAGGGATTGGACTCAATGGCCCAAGGGGTCTCTTCCAACCCTCTTTATTATTATTATTATTATTATTATTATTATTATTATTATCATCATCATTATTAACATTGAGGCTGGGTGGCCATCTGTCAGGGATGCTTTGCTTGTGCTTTCGGTGCACAAAGGCAGAAGGGGATTGGACTCAATGGCTCAAAGGGTCTTTTCTAACCCTCTTTTTTATTGTTGTTGTTGTTATTATTATTATTATTATTAATTATTGCTCGGTGGCCAACTATAGTCCGGCCCTCCAACTGTGCGAAGGATCGTGAACTGGCCCCCTGTTTAAAAAGTTTGGGGACCCCTGGTCTAGGGTTTTAAAGGTCATAGCCTGCACTTTGAATTGTGCCCGGTAACAGAATGGCAGCCAGTGGAGCTGCTTCGACAATGGGGTGTGTCCACTCCTTGAAGCCAGCACCAGTGAGCAACCTGGCTGTAGCTCTTTGGACCAGCTGAAGTTTCCGAGCACTCTTCAGAAGCAGCTCCATGTAGAGCATGTTACAGTCATCCAGACGGGATGTAACTAAGGCATGTACCTCCGTGGCCAGATCTGGCTTCTCAAGTAATAGATACAGTTGGTGCACAAGGTTGCGCAAAGGCCCTCCTGGCCATCTCCGACACCTGGGCCTCCAGGTGCAATGCTGAGTCCAGGAAGACCCCCAAACTGCCAACCTGTGTCTTCAGAGGGAGTGAGATCCCTATTCTCTGGTCTGCCTTCCAACTGACCAGGAATTCCTCTATCTTGTCTGGATTAAGTTACAATTTGTTTGCCCTCATCCAGTCCATTACCGATGTGACAGGCATTGGTTTATGGTCACAGCTTCCTTGGTTTAGGTGGAAAGGAGTAGTAGAGTTGGGTGTTATCCGCATATAGGTGGCATCGTACTCCAAAACTCTGGATTACCTCTCCCAGGGGGTTCATGTATATGTTAAACAGCATGGGGGACAAAATAGAATCCCGAGGAACCCCACAGGTCAACAGGAATCCCTCCAGGAAAGATCAGAGCCACTGTAAAAAAGTGCCTCCTGTTACGGGTTTGTTGAAAAACAAACTGCGTGCAGTCCTGTCCAGACTTATCCAGCCTTTTGTTGTATCCACAATGAGCAAAAGAAAACAAGCCAGGAAAATGGAAGAAAAATCAAAAATTTACTCTTAAGTAGCAGAGTTAAAAAAAAAAAACAACACACTAAAACTTCCAGCAACAAAACTCACATAAATTTCCTTGCATTAAACTCATGCATCTTCATAGTAGGCTCTCAGCAAGTATTCAGTAAGTCCCCACCAAAAAAATTACAAACATTTCCCAAAGTTATACCCCATTCAGGGAGTGGTTCAAGCTTGTTAACCTTGATTGTTCTAATTACTCAACTATGAGTTGTAATTGACCAGGTGTTTTTCTCTTAACACACACATACACAAGTAGTGATCCCACAGAAACTTAGTCAAATACATGCATATACAGTAATACCTCCCAGTCCCATCCCAGCGAGACGGCCCAGAAGGATACCATGATCAATGGTCTCGAAAAATGCTGAGAAGTCCAGGAGAACCAACGGGGACACATTCTCCCTGTCTACCTCTCTGCAGAGGTCATCCACCAAGGCGACCAAAGCTGTCTTTGTTTCATAGTCCTGAATAGTCTCTTATCTTCTCATGTTTCTGGGCAGCGAGAGGGTGAAGCCCAATTTAGTTAAATCTTTGTTTTCTCTAGGATATAGTCTCACCATGTGCTTTTTGCTTCAGCCCTAGAAGGCATAACAGTCTCAGTTGTATCTCGGTTGCTTCCTCTTCTGCAGAACACAGTGGACAAGCTGATAAAGAAGACGAACCTGGCGTTGGTGATCGGCACACACTCCTGGAGGGAGCAGTTCCTTGAGGCCATCACCGTCAGTGCAGGTACAGGGTCCAATCATTCTCCATTAATCACCACAAACAATAAAACCAAGACCTCAACATTTATCACCTTAGGCTGCTCCACTAAACTATGGGTCAAAACCCAGAGCAGTTTGACATTCCAGGGTGGTTGATGTTGCATTTTGGGATGGCCTTGACAACGTGAACCCTCTCCAGAACTTGGAAAAGTATTGCTTTTGGAGTTCAACTTCCCTGGCTAGCCTTCACTATTGTTGTAAAAGCCAGCAGTCCAGTTTAATGTGGGATCCTGGGATTTGTATTCCCAAAATAAGCCCTGTCTCCACCCAAGCTCTGCAGCCAACATATATTGGGGTCCCTGCTAAGGGAAAGTAGCCAAAGGAATGTCAAGAGTCAGACCCCAATTTGAGAGCAAAACAGAGTTTATTCAAGAGATAGCCCAAAAAATAGACACAAACACAAAAGATGGCTTTAAACATTTAACTTTCGGTGTTTTAAAGCAGTTCAAACAAAAATATATCAAAAAGTATGCTTTAGCAAACAAACCGGATTATCCAAGCAAATAATCCAGATTAAACAAAAGGTGCTTCAATTCAGCTCTAAACAAACTAAGTTGGCTTGGAAAAACAGCCAAAACAAAACAGACTTGGAAACTCCCAAAAAACTCCCAAGAGTCACAAGCTAGCAGTTTTAACACAAAGCTCTAAACAGAAACCAAAACTGGGCAAAGGAGCTTGTAAACAAACTTGGAGCCGGTGCAAAAGGGAAGGTACGGCTCCAAGCCCTTACTGCAGCAAGCAACAGGCTTTGGGGATTTAAAGGGACAGTGCAAGAAGATGTCGTCAAACCGGTCCGGAGTCGAAATAGCAGGAACAGCAGCAAACCGCTTCGAGACTGCAGGTAATGCCAGGAGCTCAAGGGACAAAGTGAAGAGACGTCGTCAGGTTGATCCAGGGTCAGGACAGGAGACAGCAGCAGGGTCAGGAGGCAAGCCAGAAGTCAAGAGCCGTGGGTAGACCAATCAGAGAGCGAAGGCAGAAACAGGGTCGAATTCCAGTCCAAAGTCCAGAGGTTATAGTCATCAATTCAAGGTCCACGAAATGGCACAAAGAGCCAAGGCAACGGAGGCAACAAGCTAAAAATAGTAATAACAGTGCAGTCCAGGAAAACCCACACACTTCCAGCCCTCCGTTGCAGAGCAACCCAGATAAACTTACATCTGAAGCAAAGTCCCTTTAACACGTACAGGAATCCCAATGGTGCCCAGCAACATCTTGCCACATGCAAAGTGAAGTGACCAAACATTTCCAATTTATCCCAATTCTCCCTGGGTGTCCAAACACCAACACCCAAAGAGCAGGTGTCTCAAATCCTTAATCTGAATCAGAACTCCACACAGCTAAAGCTCGTGGATCGGGCGTGCCTAATTCTTCATCAGAATTCCAATCATCCTGCCCACGCCCAACACCATGCACATCTGTCATGCAGCCAGATCCCAGGGCTGAATTTCCAAGCCCTGAATCTGACTTCATAACATAAACATGCGAGCACCTGGCGGGAGAAGATAAAATGAGCCTGGGAACTCAGGGGTGAAAGTATAAACAATTATAATTGCTGTAGTGTGGGGGGGATAGAAACCTTGGTGGAAATGTGATCCAGAAGGTGGGGTTTGATGATGATATTTGCGTGTGATATTACGTTGCATCAGAAGTGATAAAATTAGATGTATGTAAACATTAGGTCATTCTCGACTTTTCCAAAGTCATGTATTCTTCAATAAAGATTGTGTTTGAGAGCAGCTGTCTTTGATCTGCGTTCAGACTGGTCCTTTGAAGTAAGCCTGACATTAAAGTCGAGAATCCCATTTCTCACCCTCCTGCGGAATTCGCAGTGAAGTGATAATGAGCGAGGAAGAAGATCAAAGCCCAAATGAGGCAGAGAGGCCTTTGCAAGGGGCCCGGCCGAAGAGAGAAGAGACGCTGCAAGCCATAGCTTCCTCTACGGGGTACCCCAAGCCGAACGGCATGACCCAGAGAATTCCCAGGCTCGGAAGAGGCGTCTCTGCAGCTGCAGAAACCAGTTGGGGATCTGGAGGAAGTATGCCGGAGACCGTGGCCCTGCGGTTATCCATCCTGGAAACTAATTTATCCAGGCTGTCGGAAACCGTGGGGAGATTGGTGCCATTATTGGAAGAGAATCTCCAGAAGGAGGCCAGCCGATATAGCGCCGAGAGAGAACCAAGCAAAGAAGGAGATTGGAGCCAGAGGGGCCAGCGGGCGTCAACGCAGAGCCCCGTGGCGGCAAGGGACGAGGGAGATGAGGAATACTGGCAGGAGCTGCAGTTCCGGGGCAGCATGGCGCGAGAAGTGGAGCGTCAGCGAGCCCTGGGGACCCTGAGGCCGCCGTCTCCAACAGAGCTCCCAACCCCCCGAATGGGCGTCGGGGTGGAAAGGCCACTGGGGCCAGGGATCGGGTCCAGTGGATTCGCAGACGAAGGCGGAGAGGAGCGGGGGGTCCAGGAAGAGGAGGAGGATGTGCCGTACGACGAGGAAAGGCGAGATGAGGGGGCTACAGCTAGGCCAGTATGCGGATGGGCGGAAGAGCCAACAGCGGCGGCAGACTTCCAGGAGCCGCGCAGAATGACCACCGGAGTGGGGCGCGGCGTGTTCCAAGGAGCCACCCGAGGAAACCTGATGCAACCCTTCCCCATGCCGCCCAGACAATATCAAAGGGCTGCAGAATGGATGCCTAGAAGGGAAGATCTCAAGCTGGAATACGGAGGGGAATCAGAGGAACTGAACTTTTTTCTAATTAGCATTAGAGGATACATGGAAGACAACGCACACACATTTCCCTCCGAAGCAAGCAGGGTTCGAGCCATCGGCAACACACTAAAGCGAGGAGCAGCCAGCTGGTATGTGCAATTGCATGCCAGACGCGACCCATGCCTGAGGTCAGTGCCCCGCTTCCTCGCCGCACTGGAGAACCGGTTCAGAGACCGGCTAGAGCAATTGAGGGCTCGAGACCAGCTGAAAGGAATAAAACAGAGGGACAAAACGGTGCCCGAGTACGCAGAGGAATTCCTCCACCTCGCGGAAAGGGTACCGGAGTGGTCTGAAGTAACCAAAGTGGAACTATTTAAAGAGGGACTACGCCCCGAGATTTTCAGCTGGGCAGCGCACAGAGACGACCCCGAGACGCTCCAGGGATGGATTCAACTAGCGGGGCGCGTCGAATCTACCCTGGCACAAGTAAAGCGCTTCAGGAGCAGCAGCGGCCAGCAAAGACCGGTGGCGAGAGGTCGAGGAGAAACGAGGAAGCAAGAAAGACCCGGAGGGAGGCCGGGGATTCCCTCCAGAGGAGACGACAACAAACCTAAACCGGGATGCTTTGTATGTGGGAAGACGGGCCACCGAGCAGCGGAATGCTGGGCCCGGAAGGGGGAGCCGCCAAAAGCCCCAAAGCCCAAGCCAGCAACCGGGAGGCGTGCGGAGGAGGAGGTGCAGGCCCCAGAATCTTCGGAAAGATTGGTGAGTCGGGACAAACGCATGATAGTAGTACCAATTTGCCTCTCGGGGCTAGAAAATCGGGCCACCTGCAAGGCGTTTGTAGACTGCGGGTGTTCTAGGAACATTATAACCCCAGAATTAGCAGGAGCGCTGAAATGCCAGCAGATGGCACTTGACTCCCCAATTGCATTTTCGCAGCTAGATGGATCAGTCGCTGCTGGGGAAGTATCTACAAAGGAATTACGGGGAGTTCCATGCAAAATAGGCAAATGGGGAGGAAGAATATCCTTTGTGATAGCCCCTATTGCCACATACCATGTAATATTGGGGATACCATGGCTCGAACAAGCAAATCCTGAAGTAGATTGGAGAGGAAAAAGCTTAGCATTTAAAGAACAGCAGATGCAATGGGAGATAAGCAAAATTGCAGAAGAGGAGGACGAGGAAGACGAAGCAGGGGAAATAGACCCACAGCTATTGCCACCTGAATACAGAGACTTTGCGGATGTTTTCAATCAGAAAGAGGCCAGTAAATTGCCTCCCAAAAGAAATATAGAAGTAGGGATTGAAATAACCCCAGGAGCAGACTTACCAAAACCAAAAGTGTATCCCATGTCTGTGCAAGAGAAGGAGGAATTGAGAAAATACATTGATAAAAACCTGGCTCGAGGCTTCATTAAGCCATCTAATTCTCCTCTCGGGGCTCCAGTGTTATTTAGGAGAAAGAAAGACAATTCCCTAAGATTGTGCATTGATTATCGAAATTTAAACGCAATTACCAAGGACAATAAATACCCTATGCCCTTAGTCAAGGATTTAATTACCGTATTGAAGAAAGGGAGCATATTTACTAAACTGGATTTAATTGAAGCGTATCATAAATTAAGGATCAAACCGGAGGATACTTGGAAAACCGCATTTTCCTGCGCATTCGGCCATTTTGAATACGAAATTTTGCCTTTCGGGTTAAAAAATGGAAGCGGCTGCTTTATGCAGCTTATAAATGAAATACTACACCCGTTATTGTACAGAGGGGTGTTCATATTCCTTGATGATATCTTGATCATTTCTGAAGATAAGGAAAAGCACGTAAAATTGGTCCGGGAAGTTTTGCAGAGACTAAGAGAAGCAAAGCTGTACGCAAAACTGTCCAAATGTGAATTTAATAAAACTCAAATTGACTTTCTGGGATATCGGATGTCTCCAGAAGGGTTAGCTATGGATCCAGCTAAAGTAGCAGATGTGAAAGAATGGGGAGTGCCTCAAACAAGGAGGCAATTACAATCATTTCTGGGGTTTGCAAATTTTTACAGACCCTTCATAAAAGGCTTTGCACAAATAACCGCACCCCTTACAGAACTTTTAAAAACAAAAGGGAAAGGGGAGACAGCAAAAGTGAAAGCTCCCGGCGCCAAACTGAGTTGGACGCCAGAATGCCAAAAGGCATTCGAGGCCTTAAAAGAATGCTTCACTGAAGGACCCATCCTAAAACACCCTGATATCAGGAGCCCTTTCATAATCCATTGCGATGCCTCAGACTGTGCGTACGGGGCAGTGCTATTGCAAAAGGATCAAAATGGGAACTTAAAACCCTGTGGATATTTGTCACGGAAGTTCAGCGAAACTGAAAAAAGTTGGCCAATATGGGAAAAAGAGGCATTAGCCATATTAAAAGCCTTAGAATGCTGGCGACACTTCCTCGAAGGAAGCGGAATCCCATTCGAAATTTGGTCTGACCATAAGAATCTCCAGTATTTAAAGTCTCCTAGAAAATTGTCCCCCAAACAAATCAGATGGGCGCAATACTTCAGCAGATTCGATTTCCAATTAAAGTTTTTTCAAGGGAAACAGAATGTCTTGGCAGATGCTCTTTCACGCATGCCTCAACACGAAGGCCTAACCACAGCAAAGGAGGGGACAATATTCTCTGACAAACAATGGGGCTTAGCTGTCAGGACAAGAGCACAAACCCAAAAGGAGGACACGGCTTTTGTCGAACTCGGCGGGGAAGATAACTGGGGAGATGAACTAAAACAGTCTTATAAAGGAGATCAATGGATCGCGTCCAACGCAGAAAAGGGGGACCAGAAGGGGGGATTTTGGTTTGTAAACAAGAAACTGTATATCCCAGCAATATTAAGGATTAAGATTCTGCATCGTTTTCACAACAACCAGAGCGCTGGTCATACAGGAATTACCAAAACAACAAAGGCAATAGCAAAACATTGTTGGTGGCCAGGAATGAGGAAGGACATAAAGAATCATGTTGTCCAATGTGATGATTGTGCCAGAAATAAATCAGGAGGAGGGAAGCCTATGGGATTGTTACAGACAGTAGCGGAACCTACCAGGCCTTGGGAATGTGTAGCTATGGACTTTGTGGGAGAACTGCCAGTCAGCAAAGGACATCGTTATATTTGGACAGTATTAGACCTGTTTTCTAAACAGGCCCACTTTATAGCACTGACGAAGCTACCATCGGCTGAGAAACTAGCTGAATTGTACATAAACCATATTTACAAATTACATGGATGTCCAAGTAGAGTAGTCAGTGACAGAGGAGTACAATTCACAGCAAAATTTTGGGAAAAATTCTTGGAAATGCTAGGAGCAGAAAGGAGTTTAAGTTCTGCTTTTCACCCCATGACAAACGGGGCGGTAGAACGTACTCAGCAAACGCTTGGGCAGTTCCTTCGAATGTACTCTAACATGAGACAAAATGACTGGTCTAGGTGGTTGGCGTTTGCGGAACTAGCCTTTAATTCAACTATACATTCAGCAACAAACAAAACCCCCTTTGAAGTAGTTTACGGGTATGAAATACAACCTTTACCCCAATTGCCGAGGTGGACAGAAAATGAAGGAACAGAGGCAGGGAAATGGAAAACGCAAATGATGGAATGTTGGAATCAAGTGACTGCTTCGTTAAAAGAAGCACACAAAAAGTATAAAACGTTCGCAGACAGAAAGAGGGTGGAAGGCGATAAATTAGATAAAGGAGATCTAGTGTGGTTAAGTACCCAAAACATCAAATTGGGGTTACCTTCAAGAAAACTGGGCCCCAAATATATTGGACCATTCAGAATACAGGGTGTTATCAATGAAGTGACTTTCCAATTGGCATTGCCAAAAAGTTTAGGGAAAATACACCCAGTCTTCCATCGCAGCTTGCTGAAAAAATATATGGGGACTTTAGACAAAATGGACCCATAGAGTTATTGTTTGATTTGTTTCAGGACTATGGTGAAAGAAGAATCGAAGAGGAGGACGAAGAAAACGGGGGCGCCATGTCATGCAGCCAGATCCCAGGGCTGAATTTCCAAGCCCTGAATCTGACTTCATAACATAAACATGCGAGCACCTGGCGGGAGAAGATAAAATGAGCCTGGGAACTCAGGGGTGAAAGTATAAACAATTATAATTGCTGTAGTGTGGGGGGGATAGAAACCTTGGTGGAAATGTGATCCAGAAGGTGGGGTTTGATGATGATATTTGCGTGTGATATTACGTTGCATCAGAAGTGATAAAATTAGATGTATGTAAACATTAGGTCATTCTCGACTTTTCCAAAGTCATGTATTCTTCAATAAAGATTGTGTTTGAGAGCAGCTGTCTTTGATCTGCGTTCAGACTGGTCCTTTGAAGTAAGCCTGACACACATCCATCCTCCCTCCTCCAAACAGACCAAGTGGGATCTGCTTCTGAAGATACCCAAGGTTCAGCAGTATCCATGGGCCCCAATTCCCCAGGCATCTCCGGTGCCTGTGCCCAGTCAGTGCCCACTTCCTCAGCCACTACCTGTTCCCCAGCATCCATTTCTTCCACAGACTCTCCATCTGAATCTTCCATAGAAGAGTCCCCATTGAGGTCCCTAATTCTCTTTCTGTGCAAATTCTCCAACGAGCCCTCCTCGCGAGGGTTTTTCCTTCCTCTCCTGATCCCACCACTATCATCCACAGTCCCCAAAGGCGCAGTCACAACAAGGAAAGAGTAGTGCTTATGGACCTCTTTACCGGCATACTCCACAACGTTACTGCGACGTCTCCACCATATATTCTATCCAGAGGGCTTGATGTGTTAGCTAAGTGCTTTACAGCAACGATGAATTCGCAGCAGCCCTGCCCACACACAGGCTGTTTGGTGCTTGTCTTCACTTGAGATTTCGCAATGGAAGGAAAATAGGTTTTTGAGAGCTATAGATTCCTCCCTCTAGAGATGCAGGTTTTGCATCATTCTGCAATTTCCCCCCCACTGTTTTGCCAGGTGCGTCGCAATCCAGCTGCATCAGGGGAAGAGAGAACAAATCATCATTTTAGCACAACCCTCCTCCTTATGAGCTGCTGAAAGGGAGGAAAAGGCCAAGAGTCAGCTGAATCCTTAATTTCTTCCTTCTTGAGTTCAACTATTTCAGACTCTCAAGCTTTACAACTGTGGCCGTGCAGTTTGGAGATAATGGAGGTTATAATTTGCCCAGAAAATAATAAATGGCAATTTAGGGGGGACATGGGGGCAGGTGACAGCCCACTTGCAGAACTAGAATTGAAAAATGCATTGGATGAGCAGCACAGTTGTTCTAATGCAGGGTTTCCCCTCTTCTGATTACACTATGTAATACTATTTTTAACTAATTAATCTGGAAATTCTACCCTAGTCCTTGGGCCAAGTTGGGTCTAAGCCTCAGCATTGTAGGCAACCATTTGAATTTTCACCACTGAATATACCAATAAGAAAAGAGGAAGGTGGTATTCCAGAAAGAGAGACTCAACCAAGGAAGCCATGGTTGCCCCAAGTCTGCAAGGCCTAGCACGGCTGTGGGTGATAGGGAGACTTGGAGGCCTCTCGTTCATAGGCTCCCCATAAGTCAAAGTTGACATGAATGCAGTTAACAATAACACCTTGAGTCAAAATGCTATTGAAAAGACGAGGTATAAATGAAATGATGATCGTAATTATTGTGACTGAAGGCGTTGGTTCCTTGGATGGTTTTGTAAAGCCACCTTCCATTCTCACCTGACCCTTAATACACACTTTTTGTTACAGCCTGGCAATCTTTTAGAAGTAGAAAAAGAGGTTAATGTTGGGAATGCTGTAGAATAGAATAGATTTTTTCTACCTCATGCGCTATGGCAGTTGCACCCTCTGCTGGACGAAACCTCAATTGTTAGTAGTTCTGTTCCATTCTGGGTGCTGTCTTCTCCCCATTTAATCTGGGAGACGGGTTTTTTTATGACCCACAGATGCAGCATACCAGAAGAGAAGGAGGTCCTGGAGTTGCTTCATTCAACCATTCCTTGACAGCTTCCTTTAGCTCTAGAACAGCTTTTCATTATTGTGTTTTCAAAAGCTTTCATGGCTGGAATCATTGGGTTGCTGTGAGTTTTTTTGGGCTGTATGGCCATGTTGCAGAAGCATTCTCTCCTGACATTTCGCCCACATCTATGGCAGGCATCCTCAGAAGTTGTGAGGTCTGCTGGAAACTAGGCAAGTTGGGTTTATATATCTGTGGAATAATGTCCAGGGTGGGAGGAAGAACTCTTGTCTGCTTGAGGCAAGTGTGAATGTTGTAATTGGCCAGCTTGGTTAGCACTGAATAATCTTGCAGCTTCAAAACCTGGCTGCTTCCTGCCTGGGAGAATCCTTTGTTGGGAGGTGATCGCTGACCCTGATGGTTTCTGTCTGTTTTTCATTTACTGTCCTGATTTTAGAGTTTTTTTTAAATACTGGTAGCCAAATTTTGTTCATTTTCATGGTTTATAACTTGGGGACTGCTTGTATATGTCAGTTGGCAATCTTATTGGGCTATTTCTATAAAAGCATTGCATCTGGTGACATCTGGGCCTGGGCTGTGGCACAGGCTGGTGAGCAGCCAGCCAGCTGCAACAAATTACTCTGACCAAGAGGTCATGAGTTCGAGGCCAGCTCGGAGCCTATGTTTGTGTTGTCTTTGTTCTATGTTAAAGGCATTGAATGTTTGCCTTATATGTGTAATGTGATCCGCCCTGAGTCCCCTTTGGGGTGAGAAGGGCAGAATATAAATACTGTAAATAAATAAAATAAATAAATCATCACCAGTCTCTAATCCAGGCTCGTCCCTTTCCTAGGCGATGAGGAGGATGAGGAAGACGGGCGCGAGGAACGGCTGCCCTCCTGCTTTGACTACGTCATGCACTTCCTGACCGTCTTCTGGAAAGTTCTGTTTGCCTGCGTGCCGCCCACCGAATACTGGAACGGCTGGGCCTGCTTCAGCGTCAGCATCCTGGTCATTGGGCTTCTGACCGCCCTCATCGGAGACCTGGCCTCCCACTTTGGCTGCACCGTCGGCCTCAAGGACACCGTCAACGCCGTTGTCTTTGTGGCCCTGGGCACATCTATTCCGGGTATGACAAACCAACCGCAATGGGGTAGCTTAAAGGTTGTAAAGCTCTGTTTACAAAAGTTAACCCTGAAATTGTGGAATGCTGACTAATAGTCATGGTTTGTAAAAAGTAACTTTTTCCTCCCCCCCCACCCCCTAGGGCAGATTGGGGATGTGGGAGGGGGATGAATTGACTTTTTAGTTTACTACCACTACTCCGCTCTACTAGGAGTACCCTAATGATGTCTGATGTCCAAATTTAAACAAGATCAGACCTGGTAAGTATGGTAAGAAGACCACCAGGGAATACCAGTTGCAGAGGTTCCCATTGGGTAATGGTCAACCTCCCCAAAATTGTAGGATAGGGCTCTCTAGAAGTCAAAGTTGACTCAAAGGCTTGGAACAACAGCAAGTGTGAAATTCTGCTAGATGAGAAAGTGGACGTCTTCCCCTGGTTGGCCTACAAGGTCCATCATTCTGAATGACTGCCAACTAGGGATGGTGTGCGTTGCAGACATCAATATTAGAGGACCAAAAGCAGTGGACCACTGTACCCCAAGTCACTAACAAGATAATTTCTGTAGGTTTTATCTTAAGTTGAATTTATATGTTAAGTCAGAACAGGTACATTTTTAGTGAAATTCCAGCCATATATATATTTCCTAGAGAAGTGCACTTGGAAAGGACCAGACTCAGAGCTTTTTCTATTTCTGCCCCTGCCTTATGGAATGCCTTGCCGCCCTATATGAGAGCCATGCGTGAGTTGGGGCCTTTTACCCTCACACTCAAGACCTGGCTCTTTACTAGAGCCTTTCATCTATGTTAATTTTATCAATATTTGTATGCATGTATTTTTATCCTTTACAATTTTATCTTGTAAATCGCCTAGAGCAGGGGTCCCCAAACTAAGGCCCGGGGGCCGGATGCGGCCCATCGAAGCCATTTATCCGGCCCCCACAGCACAAGGGCAGAAGGGGGTTGGGCTAAATGACCCAAGGGGTCTCTTCTTCTCTTACAACCATTATTATTATTATTATTATTATTATTATTATTATTATTATTATTATTATTATTAGAAACACAACAAGATGAGTCCACAGCAGACACTCTGCTGGCTGTTGTATTGGATCACACGTCGGACACTTCCCAAGTGTCTAGGACTGTGTTATGCATCGGCGAATAATGTGTGCAGATCCCAGTAAGGTGGCCTTCTGCAGCTGGCAGATGGTAACTTTGTCAGCGCCGATTGTGTTTAAATGCAGGCCAAGGTCTTTAGGCACTGCACCCAGTGTGCTGATCACCACTGGGACCACCTTGCCTGGCTTGTGCCAGAGTCTTTGTAATTCGATCTTTAAATCCTCATATCGTGTATTATTATTATTATTATTATTATTATTATTATTATTATTATTATTATGTCAGCGCCGATTGTGTTTAAGTGCAGGCCAAGGTCTTTAGGCACTGCACCCAGTGTGCCGATCACCATTGGGACCACCTTGCCTGGCTTGTGCCAGAGTCTTTGTAATTCGATCTTTAAATCCTCATATTGTGTCAGCTTTTCCAGTTGTTTTTCCTTAATCCTGCTGTCACCTGGGATTGCAACATCGACAATCCATACTTTGTTTTTTAACACTATTGTGAGGTCAGGAGTATTGTGTTCCAAAACCCTGTATTATTATTATCATTATTATTATTATTATTAACATTGAGGCTGGGTGGCCATCTGTTAGGGGTGCTGTGCTTGTGCTTTTGGTGCACAAAGACAGAAAGGGATTGGACTCAATGGCCAAAGGGTCTCTGCCAATCCTCATTATTATTATTATTATTATTATTATTATTATTATTATTATTATTATTTGCTCGGTGGCCAACTATAGTCCGGCCCTCCAACGGTCCGAAGGATTGTGAACTGGCCCCCCGTTTAAAAAGTTTGGGGACCCCTGGCCTAGAGCATCTTGGATGGAGGGCGATTAATAAGTAATTAAATGATGATGATGATACACACACACACACACACACACACATATATATAGAGCCCCTGGTGGTGCACCGCTGAGCTGCTGAACTTGTTGACTGAAAGGTCGGCACTTCAAATCCAGGAAGCAGGGTGAGATCCCATTGTTAGCTCCAGCTTCTGCCAACCTAGCAGTTCGAAAACGTGCAAATGTGAGCAGGTCAATAGGTACCACTCTGGTGGGAAGGAATGGTTCTCCATGCAGTCATGCTAGCCACATGACCTCGGAGGTGTCTATGGACAATGCTGGCTTAGAAACTGAGATGAGCACCAACGCCCAGCGTCAGACATGACTAGACTTAATGTCAGGGCAAAACCTTTACCTTTACTTCTATATACACACACACATAAACATGCAAACATTGGATAATATAGGGAAGAGTTAACATCCCTGTGGTGTTTGTTTTGCTTTCTGTACTTCTATTCAGAAGATTTCTCCTCGCTTTCAGTCCCTGTGATAACTGGATTTTGAAAAAATTGGCTTGTTGTGGAAACAAGGATTGGTGCGAATCCCATTTTTTCAGCTGCTTTTAAAATGCCCCATTTTTTCTGTCTTCCTCCCACTTATCTCGATGTTTCACTCTCTGCAGTGCTGGAAATTTGAGGAGACATGATGGCCATGTCTAAATATGTGAGGGGATGTCATGGGGAGGAGGGAGCAGGCTTGTTTTCTGCTGCCCTGCAGACTAGGACGCAGAACAATGGCTTCAAATTACAGGAAAGGAGATTCCACCTGAACATTAGGAAGAACTTCCTCACTGTGAGAAAGAGCTGTTTAACAGTGGAACTCTCTGCCCTGGAGTGTGGTGGAGGCTTCCTCTTTGGAGACTTTTAAAAAGAGGCTGGATGGCCATCTGTCAGGGGTGCTTTGAATGTAATTTTCCTGCTTCTAAGCAGAATGGGGTTGGACTGGATGGCCCACGAGGTCTCTTCCAACTCTAGGATTATGATTCCATAAATGGGAATTATTTGGGGGACCAAATCCTCATCCTCCACCATTTGAGGTTGGAGAAGGCCTTCTAGTTGTTCCCCTGGAAGTCCTCCTCCACCCTCAGGGTTTCTTCTTCTTCTCACATCTTCTCCTTGTGGCTCTTCTTTCTCCACAGACACCTTTGCCAGCAAAGTGGCTGCCCTCCAGGACCAGTGTGCCGATGCGTCCATCGGCAACGTGACGGGCAGCAACGCGGTCAACGTCTTCCTGGGCATCGGCGTGGCCTGGTCCGTGGCTGCTATTTACTGGGCCTTCCAAGGCAAAAACTTTGAGGTGCAGACGGGCAGTTTGGCCTTCTCCGTCACCCTCTTCACCATCTTCGCCTTTGTTTGCATCAGCGTCCTCATGTACCGCCGCCGGCCGCACATAGGGGGGGAGCTGGGGGGCCCCCGAACCGCCAAAATCCTCACCGCCTGCCTCTTCATGGGCCTTTGGTTCCTCTACATCCTCTTTGCCAGCCTTGAAGCCTACTGCCACATTAAGGGCTTCTGAGGGGACCACCCATCCACGGTGTGAACCAGGACATGAGAGAAAAAAAACTCTGGATGCGGGAAGGCATCTTCGCCAAAGGATCGCACCTTCCCACCCCAGCTTCCCGAGCATCCTTTCTTTCCGTTTGAAACTTCCATATCTGTGAGACGAAAATTGCCTTCGCTCTGCACCTATAAGCCTCCTCTTGCTCCCCGGGAAAAGAGGACGACTGCACAATGGGCAGAAAGACTCCATTGAGAAAGCCATGGCCCCGAGTTTGCCTCGCAAGACCTAAGCAAGGCTGTCTGTGACCGGGGAGTCTCAGAGGTCTCTCTTTCATCAGGTCGCTCCAAGTCACATCTGATTTGATGCATCTAACAACAACAGTCCTCCTGCACCACATTGTTATTGGCATCTCCTCCATTGTTCCAACATTCTCCCTTCTGATCTGACTGTCGCGAGGGCCTGCTCCTTCCCGGGACCTCTCCCGCACACCGGACCAAATGTGCAAGCCAAGACAGATGGGCCAGGGTGATATTTCAAGCCCTGGTTGTTGCCCATCCTGACCAAAGGACCCTCTAACGTGTCTGCTAAGGCACCTTTAATGGTTCTACCTTTTGACGACACCTAGAACCACAGAAAAGAGGGACACCGAGGTTCTTTTTCAAATGTTTACTTAGAATCACCTCGTCCTTCTCTTATTGAGACCGGAGAGGTATATGCGGGGTGGGAGGTGGACTTCCCATAGCAGTGCCGTGATGGAGTTTTGCCATTTTCTTCTCTTTCTCTATCTCTCTCTTTTACAATTTGACATTTTCAATTGTCTTCTTGTGGTTTTAAGAAAACAACAACAGCCGGTGAACTGAGTTGGGGTCACATTAAAGTCAGGGAGACCATTGACTGGCTCCATCTTGCTCAAAGTCAAGGCAACAAAAAAGGAAAGGACTTTGACCTCAACACAGCCCCCAGCCCCAATTCTGGGATTTCTGAAGGCGGGCCGGTGGACAGATGAATGGACAAGGCAAAATGCTTCTTGGGTTTGTTTGTTTGTTTGTTTTGGTGAGGTTATGCACATGAGCAGTGACTTCGGGTGGAACAACCATTTTAACGCTTTTACCCCCTGCTTTGCTCTCCTTGACAAGAAAGGAGTTACATTAATTGTCTCCCATTTTAATTTCCCCCGGCATTTCGTGTGGTGGCCTTTCTGCTTCTTCCATAGGATGTCTTTGTCTCTCCCTTCCTGTCCCTCGTAAGAACTATATCCTCTTTAGGAAGAAAACTTGGGGATATTTTCCCTGTAAATTGGTTTCTCTCTTACTCTTGGAAAAGTGGGGCCTTTTGGTCTAACACTGGCCATCCTGGTTTGGAAAATTTGAGGTGAAGAGTCCAAAAATGTAATCTTTCTGAGCTCTTTTGTATGAGTATCACACATGGAATGAGTAGGTAATTTGGGAAACTTCTATTTCATGGGATTGGTGACATCAGTACGGAAAGTTCCATATGATCCATCTAAGTCAATCTGATTTTTTTTCCTTTGAGTGCTCAGAAAGGAAAAATGAAGCCAAATATAGGAACTGAACCGGCTAGTTTGCTGCAAGCAATCTTCCTTGAGTGTTAAAATGTGATGGATGTTCTCTTATACCTACATAACATGAGACTTGGACAATAGTCGAGGATATTGACTCAAGACCACATGGTTTATCTGATTTCTCTCCATCATTTTCTCTCCCCAGGCAGCTGAATTTTTTCTCTCTGGAGCAAATGTTTTGTCTAGACTTGTGTTAAGGTCAGCTACTGGGTGTTTTGATTCCCTGTTCTACAAGTGAACAAGCTTCTGTGCTTGCTGTGTGAATGAAAAGATTGGATGTCAACCTTCACCCAGAATCACTTGTAGATAGATACAGGTAAAGGAAATAGAGCCAAGAGCAGTCAATAGATATAAGAAGTGCAGCAACCATATGTCACGAAGGGTCAGGAGAAGGCAAAGCGGTTAGACCAAGTGTCTTCTGGGAAAGTGAAGGAGCAACAATGGAATCCATCATTTGTAAAGGAAGGGTGATTATGGTTGGTACCTTTTTTACTTGAAATTGTAGGCATATTCAGATAAAGATTGTAGCTTGGAGGAGTTGTGCTGCTGCTTGAAGGTTGTCTAATATGCAAGGCCCTTCTTTATACACAATTTCAGCAGTCCAACTTGTCTTTCTATGGATGGTGAACAAAAGGAGCGTATGCTCATATATTTAATAAACAGAATGACACTTTTCAGAATTATGTCACAAATTGAGGTCCCCAACCAGAGAACAATCTGTTAGGGAGACCATGTTATCAAAAGATATTATGGATACAGAGCCATTGCTTATACACACACACACACACACACACACACACACACATATACGAGGGTGGGTCAACAAGTTTTGCCTCCTGTGTCATAAAAATGTTATGAATGTACATATAACAGTGGATGTTGCTACAGATCATAGCCTGAACTATCCTCTACACAAAACTATTGTTCAACATAGTTGTTGGGAAATCATCCTGGACTACTCAAGTCTAAATGTAGTTAGATAGATGATAGCGATAGATTGAGGGAATCCTTTCCCTGTTTTTTCCAAAGCATGCCTAGACAGGCTTTACTGTGTTTCACTCTATCTTGTTTACGTCACATCCTTTTTGCTTTGAAGTTAGTAGAAATGTGAATCTTTAGGGACACTAACTTCCCATTGGTCAGAATGTCTTTTATGGCCCTAATAAACTGGACCATGAGGTTGGAACCATTTTGGTTCTCTCTTCTCCCTTTGTTCTTCTAGCTAACAAGCAGCATCTTGCTGTCTCTCCTGGCAAGATGTAACTATTTAGATGTTTGTTATTTTTCCTTTCTTATTTTTCCTTAGAAACCAATCTAGAGTAGACTAGACAGCTCCCAAGCCTTTCTATCTACAATGGAGTTCTTTTTACCTGAATAAATACTTTTTGAACTTTTACTGAGACTCTGCAATCGATTGCCATCCTAAGCTGAAAGGCTTCTCTTTGCTCACCCTGTGTAAGTAACTGTTGAATTTGAAAGCTTTTGCTTTTGCTATTCTGCTGCATTTTGGTGGAATCTCCCCCAGAGAGGGTTAAATTGAGTCTAACCGCTCAGAGATTACCACAATAGTTTTAACGTCATTCAATTAATTGAATCTGAATCCATGTAGGTTGTCTTTCAGAGGTCCAAACAGGTTAAAGTCAGAAGAGGCCAAATCAGGGCTGTAGGGTGGCTGAGGCACTACTGACCAGCCGATTATCATCAGTCAAGTGCTTGGGAACCCACTTAGCCCACACGTTGTGATATCCCAAGTCAGCAATGATTCCTTGGGCAGAGCCATATGAGACGTTCAATGCATCAGCAATGTTCTGTCTCCTTGAATCAATTCATCACCACGTTCTCGATTTGCGTCTGTGACTGATGTTGTCGGCTGGCTGCTTCTCAGTTGATCTGCAATTTCCGTTTCTCTGTTTTCAAATTTCTTCACCCAATGCTGCACGGTGCTGATGTCCGTTGCAGCATCCCCATAAGCATTCTTCAAGCGATTATGGATTTCCTTAGGTGCACAACCTTCTTTTGCCAGAAATTCAATGATGACTCTTTCTATTAGGTTCAGATTCATCGTTCTAATCAGTCAATCTGAAAAAAGAAAAGACTATATCAGTAGAGTAAGGTTACCTCTATCATATCATGCATAGATAGTCCAGTAGCTGTGAAAGTAATAAAAGTTGCAACGAAGGAGGCATTACTTTTTGAGCCACCCATATATGTATATATATTCCTGATATATATGTATATGTATGTATGTATATGTGTGTGTGTGTGTATAAACACAAATCATATATATATATATATATATATATATATATATATATATATATATATAAAGGGTAATGAAATTTCGGCCTAGGACAAAACAACAAAACTACACATCCCAGAAACACTAAACTTGGCAGCACAACCCCTCATCCATGCCTCTATGTTCATACAACAAAAAGAAAAGAAAAATAAAGTCCTAATTAGAAGGAGAGGAATAATTGTTTTTAGCCAATTGCTGCCAGTTAGAAGGCTAAGCTCCGCCCACTTGGTCTCCTAGCAACCCACTCAGCCCAGGGAACAGGCAGAGTTAGGCCTCTCTTAGGCCTCTTCCACACTACCTATAAAATACAGATTATCAGATTTGGACTGGATTATATGGCAGTGCAGACTCAAGGCCCTTCCACACAGCTATATAACCCATTTATAATCTTATATTATCTGCTTTGCACTGGATTATCTTGACTCCACACTGCCATATAATCCACTTCAGTGTGCCTTTTATACAGCTGTGTAGAAGGGACCTCATATAATCCAGTTCTAAGCAGATAATATAAGATACTTTATTTTCCCATACCACCATACTTCGCCACAGCAACGCGTGGCTGGGCACAGCTTATATATATATATATATATATATATATATATATATATATATATATGCACCAAGAAGGCTCTTTTGATGAAAGCATTTATCACAATGGAGAACTACGGCATAACTCTGGAGCAGTGGTAGTTCCATAACAGAACTACAATTTTTCAAAGTCGCATCTGTTGTGGGGAAAAGCAATGGAAGACCAGGTCTTTTGCACAAATACAAGTCTTACCATATGCCATTTCTCTGTCTGGTTTCAATTCAAACCTTTGGGTATTTGGAAAGGTGTTTTCTACAGCCCTGAATGCAATGTATCATAATAATGTCCTAGCCTGGTTAACTTACTGGAAAGTCCATACACAAGGAGGCCAATTGGCTATCTGTTGGGGTTCGCTGTTCTTCTGAGCCATAATAATCTTTCATGTGTGCATCAATGGCCTGTTTATGAGATGGGATTCTGAATAGCAGAAACCAAATTATGTTCCTACAAGGCACATTTGGAGAACTTCTCAGAGCAGAGAGCATTGGCTTGGCATTTTAAAGCATGTGGAATTTGAACAATAGAGACATCAAAGGAGGGAGAAAGAAGGGGCCTGTCTGAAGAAGAACTTCAAATGACCACAGTCCTCCTTCCAAACAACAGCACCAAGTGTTAAAGGCCAGCCTTGTTCACTGATGGTTTGTTCTCCCCAGTTATAAAACTGAATGCCATAAGAAGCAAGCAAATGGGTCGTGGAGAGTCAGTATCCTTCCCTGTTGATTGAGTTGATTCTGGTGAAGTAATGATGTACAATGGAGGAGAATGGTTGTTTAAGGTGTCAGAATACTCAAAAGGCGCTTGTCTATATTGTCTTTAAGGAGAACAAAGCTTAACTCATTGCCTTGGTTGCTATTATTTGCAACCTATCACAGCTGGTGGGGGTAAAGTGGGGCTGGCAAGCTGCATACAGTCCCCAGGGCCATTTTTGTAAACCATAGGAGCCCCAGAGATCAACAAAATTGTATTCTCTTTTATTTTATTTGGGGGTAGATCAATAGGTACTGCTCCAGCGGGAAGGTAACGACGATCCATGCAGTCATGCTGGCCACATGAGGTGTCTCCAGGCAATGCCAACTGTTCGGATTAGAAATGGAGATGAGCACCAACCCCAGAGTTGGACATGTCTAGACTTAATGTCAAGGGAAAACCTTCACCTTTACTTAAGGGGCCTCAGATTATCATATGATGCGAATCAAATGCACACCCTAATTTTGGCAAGGGAATTTAGCCCAAGATAGCGAGAATAATAATAATAATAATAATAATAATAATAATAATAATAATAATAATAATAATAATAATAATTTAATTCTTATACCCCGCCCCATCTCCCCGAAAGGACTCGGGGCGGCTTACATGGGGCCAAGCCTGAATAGAACAATAAAAACGAGCATTAAACTTGAGTAAATAGGTATATTAGAATCCAGAGTGAAATTGGCACTTCATTGGCATTCACGCTATCAGTTCGCCACTTCATTGACATTCAAGCTATGGGTGGGAAAAACTGGAAGGAGGAGCCATGAGGCAAGTGGGTCTAATGGTCAGAACTGTCATTGGAGCATTTTTCGATACTTTTCTAATTGTTTTCCTTGGGAAAACTCTTAAATGGATGAAACTCTAAAATCAGGACAGCAAATAAAGAGCAACACTCAGAAAATGGAGATTCCAGACAGGAAACAATCAGGGCCAGCTAACACTTCCCAACAAAGGATTCCCTAGGCAAAAAGCAGTCAGGCTTTGAAGCAAGGCTCTTCAATGCTAATCAAGGTGGCCAGTTGCAACATTCACACTTGCCTCAAACAGGCAAGAGTTCTTTCTCCCACCTTGGACATTCCACAGATATATAAACTCCACTTGCCTAGTTTCCAACAGACTTCACAACCTCTGAGGATGCCTGCCATAGATGTGGGTGAAATGTCCGGAGAGAATGCTTCTGGAACATGGCCATACAGCCCAGAAAACTCACAGCACCCCAGTGATTCCGGCCATGAAAGCCTTCGACAACACTCCAGTCCTTTTGGCTCACTGTCCTCGACCAGAAGCAGATGCCCGACTTCTAAGTAAGATGAAAACTCTTTGCATCCCTTTCCAAACATAGAGGCACATTTGCCTCAAAGGCACAAAGGCAGAAGATGCAATGGTTTGGAGTCCTTTTTAAAAACGAATCTCTTCTCCCTCCTACTTATCGCCATTTGACTTATTTAAGAAACACTCAAATGTGGGAACAATTTTCTAATGCATCCCGGGGCTGGAGAAATGTGAAACCAGTTGTAGGGTGGGTTTGGGGTGGAATTAAATGTGGTGTTTTTAATATCTGGGTTTCTTAACATTTCTTCCTCTTTGGCATAGGAGGGAAGATAACTTTCAGACTCAAAAAGACTTTGTAGCTTCTTCCTGCTTGGCAATGCAGGGGCACAATGGAGCCAAAAAAATAAGAAAAACTTTACCCAGCAAACGTCTCTTCCTTTCTTTTCTTTGTCTCTTTCTAACTTTTGCATTAAAAAAAAAATCATGTTTTTTTTATCTTTTTCTAGATTTTGCCCTCTTCTCCCTTTGGCCAAAAACACACACATTGACAAATGGTCTTGTTTTACAAAGTTTGCATGACGCCCTTTGGGTGAGAACAAACAATTATGAATACATTTGGTTCTGAAGTGGGAAGTAAACCCTTAAATCTCACAGAGTGTGGTTATTTCCAAGACCAATGTCACTGTGACTTTGTAGATCGGCACTTGTTCAGATAGCACCGCTTGCACAAGACCTTGGCAAATGGAAGATTCATGTATGCTAAATAATGCACATTTCAAGTAGCTGAACTGCCTAAAATATAGCTCAAGGCATGAAGGAAATCCAATGTAAAAAAAGGTCAAGTGGGGGGGTGAGGAAAGGAAAGGACTGCAACACAATCGGGAGGTTCTTTGGGTGAAACAATGCAAGAAAATTCAAGGGAAGCCCAAATTTAGTAAGGAGGGCCCATATCCTACATTACATATTTAATTGTGGATATATATCTAAGTAATGAGCCCCCGGTAGCGCAGCGTGTTAAAGCGCTGAGCTGCTGAACTTGCAGACCGAAAGGTCGCAGGTTCGAATGTGAGGAGTGGAATGAGCGCCCGCTGTCAGCCCCAGCTTCTGCCAACTTAACAGTTCAAATACATAGGTACCTTTCCAGCAGTAAGGTAACGGCACTCCATGCAGTCATATTGGCCACATGACCTTAGAGATGTCTATTAGGCATGTCTAATCGATGAAAAAAAGTTTCAATTCTCGTTTCTAAAGTAGGGGCGCTGGCGCTTCGATATAGAAAGTATTTCTGAATTTTTCACCCAAAATTTTTGGATATTTCCGAAAATTCATAATGATTCTAAATGTTTCTAAAATGGCAGGCGCGCATGCGCAATTGCCAAAAATAGGAACCGGGGGGACTTTTACAGGGCTCTCCCGCCCTCATTTCTTGAGCTATCCTCATCAAATTTGGTACAGTGAGAGAACACATTCATCACTCTTAGCTCAACAAATTGCAGAACGTTTCCTGTCTCCTATGATTTTTGGCAAATTTTCATAACTTTTTATAATACACTGGACCAGTGACCATGCCAAGCAATGCCCTGGCAAGGAGTGCAAAGATACTTTGAAAACTATAAATTCCCTTGCTATATTTGTAAGCAAGAACTCTGGAAATCAATGGTATCTCTGGCTATGTGATCCCACAAGCCTGAAAGACAATGCCTTCTTAATGAAATAGACTACTGATTCTGCAAAGGTATGCTATGATCCAGCAAGAACTATTTTAACGAAATTGAAAGCTAGATAATTTTTTTAATAATATGGAAAACAATGAACATTAAGAGACAATTAGAGAATGGGCCAACGATGGTTCAAATTACATTGGCGGTTGCACTGTGAGACAACGTCTCGGAATGCATCTCAAAAAGCGAGAACAATCCAATATAAATCCGATATAAGATTCAAAACGATTTTTTGGACATACCTAGTGTCTATGGACAACACTGGCTCTTTGGCTTCGAAATGGAGATGAGCACCATCCCTCAGAATCGGACTCAACTAGATGTAATGTCAAGGGGAAACCTTACCTTTAACATCTCCTAGCGATGAAGTTTTTCAGCATCTACTCACTAGTCAGTGAGGCTGAAACAAGGAATTGCAAAAAAAGGTTTCTGTTTTGGATTGCCATCACCTCACTAGTTGTTGTTATTGTCGTCGTTATACATGTTAATGTTTTTTTTTGTGACAAAAATACAATGGGTAACACGGCAAACTACTGTGCAACTGGTGGCAAACATCACAGCCAGTAACAACAACTAATTAATTGTTAACACTTGGCTAGAATTAGTTATTCCCAACTAGAGTGGAGCTATTCAATCAATTGTAGAATGGTGAGTTTACACCAGGCATGGTCCGACTTTGGAGGCTGTTAGGAATTGTGGGAATTGAAGTCCAAAACACCTGGAGGGCCAAAGTTGGACCATGTCTGGGCTACACAGAAATACAACCAATTGATTACACCAGTGTGGTCCGGCCCGTGGGCCACATGTGGCCCACCAATTCATTTTTGTTGGCCTTTGCCCTTCTTACTGGAAAAATATTTTAATTTAATTTAATCGTTAATCCTTTCTTTTTAAGAAACGGCCATATAATGGCCATATTGAAGCTTCACTCTTGACCATTACAATCTGTGGTGTGCCTACTTGGCCCTCGGGTAACTAAAGGTTGGACCACACTGGATTACACTATGTTACAAAATTTGAAAAAAAATTCTGTTCCTGGCTTGAAAGTGTTATTTCCTGTTTAATTGTGTGGTACTTACTTTGAAAGTAGTTATCCTACTCCAGAAACTATGTTGAATTGGTTGAAACTCTATCAGGTCTTCATCAAAAATTATAGTGCAATGTGTCGCAGGAGGTCCCACAAAAACAAAAGTTTTACAGTTTAATAAACGTTTTTGATGTTATGATAGAACCGATTCGGAAATGACATTTATAACCCAAGAACAAAAATTGTGTTACATAGTGTAATTTATCTCTAGCTACACTTAACCTAAAGGGTCAGGGTGGCACAGTGGGTTAAATAAAATAAATAAACAAATAACTAAAGCAGGTCTTGTAGAAATTTGGTTTAAAAAGCAGCCAATGAAGGGTAGTGACCACTAGGTGGCAGCATAAGGCTAAGATGATTGAGTTCCTCATGTTGTGGTGACCCCCAACCACATCATTATTTTTGTTGCTACTTCATAACTGTCACTTTGCTACTGTTAGGAATCGTAATGTACATATCTGATATGCAGGATGTATTTTCATTCACTGGACCAAATTTGGCACAAATATCCGATATGCCCAAATTCGAATACTGGTGGGATTGGGAGGGGGATTGATTTTGTCATTTGGGAGTTGTAGTTGCTGGGATTTATAGTTCACCTACAATCAAAGAGGGTTCTGAACTCCACCAACGATGGAATTGAACCAAACTTGACACACCTTGAATTTTGGAGTTGTGGTTCAGCTACATTCAGAGAGCACTGTGGACTCAAACAGTGATGGATCTTGACCAAATTTGGCATGAATACTCAATATGCCCACATGTAAACACTGGTGGAGTTTGGGGAAAATACGTCTTGACATTTGGGAGTTGCAGTTGCTGGGATTTTATAGTTCACCTACAATCAAAGAGTCCCTTGAACCCCACCAACGATAGAATTGGGCCAAACTTCACACACAGAACCTCCATGACCAACATAAAACACTGAAGGGATTTGGCTTCCTAAGACCATCAGAAATATATGTTTTTTGATTGTCTTTAGCCACCCTTCTGAAACCCCCCTCACGTCCTGACCCCCAGGTTGAGAAACACTGCTCTAGTGATATTCTCAAACTTTCTAGTAGTGTAGGTCCATGAGGGGAAAAAGCAGGGCTCCGGTACCTGTACTAGTTTCTTGGAAAATGGAATATCAGCTGGTGCAACTTTTCCTACAAGTTTCACCTCCTAAAATGCCCAATTAAAGGTACCTCTTTTTCACAGAGCAAGAGAATCAAGGTATTTTGAAATGAATTGTTGCCCGAAAGACAAATGAATGGGTCGAAGAGCAAGTCAAGCCTGAATTAGAAGCCCAAATGGCTAAACCATGTCTATCCTACTTGGACATAGCAAATAATGCATTATAATACTTAGTTTCATCAACAGCCTCCAGTGGTGCAACGGGTTAAACCACTGAGCTGCTGAACTTGGTAACCGGAAAAGTCAACAATTCAAATCCAGGGAGCAGGGTGAGCTCCTGCTGCTAGCCCCAGCTTCTGCCAACCTAGTGGTTTGAAAACATGCAAATATGAGTAGATCAATAGGTACTGCTCCGGCGGGAAGGTAATGGCGATCCATGCAGTCATGCCGGCCAATGACCTTGAAGGTGTCTACGGACAATGCCGGCTCTTCGCCTTAGAAATTAAGATGTGTACCAACCCCCAGACTTAATGTCAGGGGAAAACCTTTACCTGTCATCACCAGAAAAGAAAAAAGATTATATTATATGTGGGTCCTCCTGTGGGAGAAGAGCAGTATATACATTAAATAAATAAATAAATAATCAAAGATGCCTGGCTGTCAAAAGTCAGACGCCAATTAGAGAGCAAAATAGAGTTTATTAAAGAAACATCCAAAAAATAGCTCAACAAACTAAAAAGACTTAAAACACTTAACTTTCAGTGTTATTAAGTAGAACAAGCGGGTAAAACCCCAAAAACAAGAACTGGCAAATAATCTGGATTAGCCAGAGATATAATTCGGGTTAAACTTAAAGTTCTAGAACTTGACCCAAAAGTTCACAATGGGCTGAAAAACGGAGACATGAACTAAAGCAAGCAGTATTGAAGCCCACAAACCTTTCCCAAAACTCAAAAGTACAAAAGGAGTTCAAAACAAACAAACGCCCAAACTGAGCTAGGGAACTCCCAGTTGAGAGCAGCAAAGCCAGCGAAACAGCAAGACGCTGGTGAGCTCGCAGCAACCAAGAGTTAAAGGAGCAAAGTGGGAAAGCGTCGTCAAGCCGGTCCGAAGTAGAGATAAACTAGCAGCGCCAAGCTGCTGCAGAAGCAAACGCCAAGCCAGGAGTTAAAGGAGCAGAGCGGGAGAACGTCATCAAGCTGGTCCGAAGTCAGGATAAGCAGACAGCGTCGGTATCAGGAGTGATGGTAGTAGTCAGCAACAGCAGACAGCCACAGAATAGAAAACGATGCCAAGCCACAGACTGAGAGCGAAGAGCAAAGCCGAGTCAAGTTCCAGTCCAAAGTCCAAGGTCCGAGAGGTTGAAGTCATCCAAAAAGGTCACAACACGAAATGGCACAGAGAGCCAAAGCAACGAGGGCGAACAGCAGATCCGTTGCAAAGTCCAATCCAGTCTTCAGTAACACATACAGGAAACCCAATGGCGCCCAGCAACACCTTGCCACACGCAAGGTATAATGGTCAAACAACCCCAATATATCCAGGTCTCCCTGGGCTTCCAAACTATCCACGCCCAAAGAGCAGGTGTCTCAACTTCTTAATCTGAATCAGAACTCCACACAGCCAATGCCCTTGGGTCAGGTGTTCCGAATTCCTCATCAGAGTCCCAATCACCCTGCCCATGCCCAGCTCTATCCACACCTGTGGACCCCCTCTCACTCCTCCAAGCAGACCAAGTGGGATCTGCTTCTGAAGAAACCCAAGCTTCCCCAGCATCAGCAGTATCCATGGGCCCCGATTCGTCCCCAAGCATCTCCGGTGCCCGTGCCCAGTCCGTGCCCAATTCCTCCATTAACACCTGTTCCCCAGCATCCATTTCCACCTCAGGATCCCCACATGAATCCTCCTCAGAAGACTCCCCATCAGTCTCCCTGACCCTTTTCCTAAACACATCCTCCAACGAGCCCTCCTCACGAGGGTTTTTCCTTCCTCTCCTGATCCCACCACTATCATTCACAGTCTCCGAAGGCGCATTCACAACACTGGCTCTGCAAAACCTGAGCCCAGCTATTAATAATAAAGTGTCTTGAAGGTCTCCTATTCATAGGACACCACATATTGAGGCTGGTTTGACAAAACCTTGGCTGTAGAAGAAGATATACCCTCCTTCATGCTCTATGATGATAGAAGCTTCACCTTTTTGAATTGCCGTCTGCTGGGAAGCTTTTCAAAGCCCACTAAGGGTTGAATAATTCAGTTTGGGTCTATCTACACTGTAGAATGACGCAGTTTGACACTACTTGCAAAACTATAACTCCCAGGCATGCATAGCGTTGAGCCATGGCAGCTAAAGTGATGTCAAACTGCATCAGTGGAGAATGAGGTCCTTGATCACTTGCAGGGAAACCTGAGACTGCAAGGCACACATGAGCCACAAGGTGGCGCTCTAGATCCAACATTTGAGTCAAACCAATGGCCACTCTGAGCAAAGTCCTCTGCAAAGCCATCCCCAGACAGTCAAGGAGAAGCCAGTCTCTTCGGATGAATATATTTCAAAGGCATGGCATTTTAAAAGGTGAGAAAAGAGACAAGATATAAGGAGGGGGCACACAGTGATAGTGATGGAGTGCTTGAGGATGGCTTAAATCTACAGTATCAAATGAAAAGGAGTCAAGGCGATCCCTTGTTGTCCGAGTATGATGACCTTCCAAGTGCAGTGTCTTGGTGGTGATACGTAGGTAACTGTGGAGCCCTATATATGACCGGCATGTTCCTCCACAGTGAGGACATCCGTTTCCAGGCGGAAGGCGGTTCTGGTCAGGGTTAGCACAACATGTCTTCCTCTTGGCATGTTTCTCCCATTCGCCCTCCATTCGTGCCTCTTCAAATTCCACAGCACTGTCACAGCTGACCTCCAGTTAAAGTGCTCAAGGGCCAGGGCTTCCCAGTTCTCGGTGTCTATGACACAGTTTTGAAGGTTAAGCTTGGCTTTCAATCTTTTTTCCTGTCCACCAACATTATGTTTCCCGTTCCTGAGTTGGAAATATAGTAACTGCTTTGGGAGACGGTGATTGGGTATTTCGACAATGTGGCCAGTCCAGCAGAGTTGATGGCGTAGGAGCATCACTTCAATGCTGGTGGTCTTTGCTTCTTCCAGCACACTGGCATTTGTCCGCCTGTCTTCCCAAGAGATTTGCAGAATTTTTCAGAGACAACGTTGATGGAATTGTTCCAGGAGTTGAATGTGATGTCTGTCGATGGTCTACATTTTGCAGGCGTATAACAGGGATGGGAGGGCAATAGCTTTATAAACAAGCACCTTGGTCTCCCTACGGATGTCCCGATCCTCAAACACTTTCTGCTTCATTCGGAAGAATGCTGTACTCGCAGAGCTCAGGCGGTGTTGTATTTCAGTGTCGATGTTGACTTTTGTGGAGAGGTGGCTGCCAAGGGAGCAGAAATGGTCAACATTTTCTAATGTTACACCATTAAGCTGTATTTCTGGCTTTGGAGATGGATTGGCTGGTGCCTGCTGGAAGAGCACTGGTTTTCTCGATATTCAGTAAGAGGCTGACTTTGTCATATGCCTCTGCAAAAATGTTTAGAGTGACTTGTAGGTCTTCTTCTGAATCCACGCAGACTACGTTATCATTGGCATATTGGAGTTCTGTAACAGATGTTGTTGTGACCTTGGCTTTGGCTTTTTGTCTGCTGAGGTTAAATAGCTTGCCATCTGTCCTATAGATGATTTCCATTCTGGTGGGAAGCTGACTTAGAAAAAGAAATAAATTTCTTCTTATACCTGGAACCAGAGGCTGGAGAAGACTAGAACTCCTTGAATACAACCCATCTAACTATTAGAGGTAGTAGTTTCTAAAAGTAACTTTTCTAATCTAAGTGAACATTCCAGCACCAAGATGCAAGAAATGTAGAAAAATTGGCCATTCGAAATCATGCCTTTTAATGCAAGAATGCAAGTGGTTAAGCTGTCATCATTGGGATGCCACATCTGTTTGCGAGCTGCTTATTACTGAATGTATATAAGAATATGCATGTGTGTATGTCCTCTAGCATGATTCTATAGTCAACTTCTCCTGGTTTAATAATTGCACAATCAATGTATATTTCTACACATGGGAATTTATTTTAATATCACTCCAGTATAAGATCTATACCAGGTATGGGCAAACTTTGGACTACAACTCCCAAAATTTCTAATAGCCTTGGGCTCTTTCCTTTAAGATACCTTCTTATTGTGGTCCCAATTTGGCAGGGACAGTCCAGATTAATCTTCTCTCATCCCACTTTTCCGCACATTGTAAGATGTCCGTTGACCTCCTTCCACTTTCCTCCTTTGTCTTCAGCTTCCTTCAACGGCTATGAACTGAACTTAGGTAAAGGTAAAGGTTTTTCCCTGACGTTAAGTCCAGTCGTGACCGACTCTGGGGGTTGGTGCTCATCTCCATTTCTAAGCCGAAGAGCCAGCATTGTCCATAGACACCTCCAAGGTCATGTGGCCAATGGCATGACTGCATGGAGCGCCGTTACCTTCCTGCCGGAGCGGTACCTATTGATCTACTCACATTGGCATGTTTTCAAACTGCTAGGTTGGCAGGAGCTGGGGCTAACAGCAGGCGCTCATTCTGCTCCAAGGATTTGAACCTGGGACCTTTCGGTCCGCAAGTTCAGCAGCTCAGTGCTTTAACACACTGTGCCACCAGAGGCCACCAGAGTAGTTGTAAAACTGCTGTTGAAGAAACTATCACTGGACCCCACTGAATTCGTCAACTTCCAGCCAGTTTCCAGTTTCGGCAAAGTTCTGGAACGTGTGGTGGCCTCACAATCACAACTTCAAGGTTTCTTGGTAGACACTGATTATCTAGATCCGGCGCAGTCTGGCTTTAACCCGGATCATGGAACTGAAACAGCCTTGGTCGCCTTAGTGGATGATCTACGCTAGGAACTGGACAGGAGGAGTGTGTCCCTGTTGGTTCTGCTGGACCTCTCTTCGGCTTTTGATATTGTTGACCAAGGTATGATTCTGAGATGCTTCGCGGGAATGGGTCTCGGAGGTACTGTTTTACCGTGGCTTCAGGCTTTCCTAGAGGGTCGTTCCGGCTTCTCAGGGTACGGGCGCAGTTGGTGCACAAGTTTTAGCTGTGTGAAGGCTCCCCTAGCCACCTCCAAGATCTGGGGTTCCAGGCTCAACGATGAGTCTAGGATCACCCCCAGACTGCGAACCTGACCCCATCCAGCACTGGCTGTAACCTGATATGTTGATGACACCGTCACCATTTGGAGCCATGGGGAAGAAGAATTCAACAAGTGCCTGGACCACCTCAACAGCATCCACTCAAACATCCAATTCACCATGGAAAAAGAAAAGGAAGGAAAACTGACATTTCTAGATGTTCTGGTCATCCACAAACCCAATCAACAATTGGGCCACACAGTTTACAGAAAACCTACACACACAGATAGATACCTCCATAAAAACTCCAACCATCACCCAAGTCAAAAAAGAAACACAAAGCCCTGACAGACCATGCACAAAGAATCTACGAACCTCACCTCCTCCAAGGTGAATTAAACCAGCTAAACTGGGCCAGTGAATACTCCACCATGGACATCAGAAGAGCTGTAAGGCCAAAAACAAACCATGAGAGTAAAGACAAAGATCCACCCAGAGGAAAGGTGTTCTTACCATACATCAAGGGAACCACTGACTGCATAGGCAAACTGATGAAGAAACACAACCTACAAACTATCTACAAACCCACTAAGAAATTCCAACAAATGCTATGGTCAACGAAGGACAAGAGGAATCCTCTCACCTCTGCAGGAGTCTACCGGATACCATGCAGCTGTGGACAAGTCTACATAGGGACCCCCAAATGCAGCATTGTCCAAACACGAGTCAAAGAACATGAAAGGCACTGCAGACTGATTCAACCAGAGAAATCAGCCATAGCAAAGCACTTGATGAACCAACGTGGACACAGTATATTATTTGAGAACACAGAAATGCTCGACCAATCCAACAACTATCATGCCAGACTACACGGAGAAGCCATTGAAATCCACAAGCACATGGACAACTTCAACAGAAAGGAGGAAACCATGAAAATGAACAAAATCTGGCTACCAGTATTAAAAAAACTCCAAAATCAGAACAGTAAATAAGAAGCAGCACTCTGAAAACAGAGGAGTTCCAGACATGAATCAACCAGGGGCAGCTAACGACTCTGAACAAAGGATGCCCCCAGGCAGGAAGAAGCCAGGAGATGAAGCTATTCAATGCCAATTAAGGTGATTAACTACAACATTCACACTCGCCTCCAACTGACAAGAGTTCTTCTCTCACCCTGGACTTTCCACAGATATATATAAACCTTCCTTGCTGAGTTTCTCCATACCTCACAACCTCTGAGGATGCCTGCCATAGATGTCCATGAAACATCAGGAGAGAATACTTCTGGAACATGGCCAGACAGCCCGGAAAACATACCAAAACCCTGTGATCCCGGCCATGAAAACCTTCGACAACACATAGTACAAAGGTAGTTTGCATTCAGTTAATTCAGCAGAGGAGGCGGCAGAATTCCCATTTAACCCACGCAAACAAACGGAAGCACTCTCTTCGCTCTTGTTTTTGCCATTTGGGCTGCTTTCTGATGCTGTTTGGCCACATCTGTCCCGGCTCTGCTATGTGAAATGTTGGAGACGACAGTCACCAAGAGGTTCCTGGTTCAAATCCCTGCCAATGCAAGCTAATTGTGGATGACTTCACTTTTTGTGGCTCTTTAAAAACCACAGGTTTCAAGAAAGTTGGCAACTATCCATATAATGTCTAGACACTTATCCAAAGTGAGAGATTCACGTTCGAAGATGTCCACCTTTGCAATAAACTCCCGCTTTGGTGAAAAGATGGATAATCGTCGGTAAGTCATAAATATTCCGCCTCGAAATCTATCACATCTCAGCTCCATCCGTTATTGAGATCTGGGATGGGAGGAAAGGAGAATTGTTATGTCACCTCCATTAGACTGAATACCAAACTTGATTGCAGTGCATTTTTCAACTCGTACAAAATTAAATAATAGTAGGGAAAAAGGCAAGTTTTGAGACACCGTGATAAATAGGCTCCTGTATTAACATGCGGCGGGGGCCCTCCATGAACACAGAGCAGGAGAAAAGGATATATCCGTGATAGAGTCGGCTATATATTGAGAGAGAGGGGTTTATAAATTGGCGGTTGGCAATTGGCAGCCTTCAGCTTAAACCATCCGGCCCCAGAGAAGTCATAATAAAAGAAGTGTAACCGAAGACAAACAAAAAGCACAAAGCCAAATGGAAGCAGGGTGCATCTACACTGTAGAATTAATGTAGCCTGACACCATTTTAACCACTGTGGCTCAATACTATACATCCTGGGATTTATTTTCTGAGTCACCAGAACTCTTTGGTAGAGGAGACAAAATCTCTCTATATAAAAGGGTAATGAAATCAGTACCGTGAGATAAACAACACAACTAAATGCCCTAGAACAGGGGTCCTCAAACTTTTTAAGTGGAGGGCCGATTCACAGTCCCTCAGACGGTTGGGGGGCCGGACTATGATGAAATAGTCAAAAGTTAGGATTGTTGTTGTTGTGTGCCTTCAAATCATTTCAGACTTAGGTCAACTCAGTCTAAAGTTTAGGACAGGGGCCAGGCAAATGACCTTGGAGGGCTGCATCCGGCCCATGGGCATTAGTTTGGGGACCCCTGATCTAGACGATCTCATAAGAACATAGGTAAGCAAAGAGACCTCCAAACATAGAATCATAGAATCATAGAATCATAGAATAGTAGAGTTGGAAGAGACCTCAAGGGCCATCTAGTCCAACCCCCCGCTAAGAAGCAGGAAATCGCATTCAAAGCACCCCCGACAGATGGCCATCCAGCCTCTGCTTAAAAGCCTCCAAAGAAGGAGCCTCCACCACAGTCCGGGGGAGAGAGTTCCACTGCCGAACAGCCCTCACAGTGAGGAAGTTCTTCCTGATGTTCAGGTGGAATCTCCTTTCCTGTAGTTTGAAGCCATTGTTCCGTGTCCTAGTCTGCAGGGCAGCAGAAAATAAGCTTGCTCCCTCCTCCCTATGACTTCCCCTCACATATTTGTACATGGCTATCATGTCTCCTCTCAGCCTTCTCTTCTGCAGGCTAAACATGCCCAGCTCTTTAAGCCTCTCCTCATAGGGCTTGTTCTCCAGACCCTTAATCATTTTAGTCGCCCTCCTCTGGACGCTTTCCAGCTTGTCAGCATCTCCCTTCATCTGCGGTGCCCAAAACTGGACACAGTATTCCAGGTGTGGTCTGACCAAGGCAGAATAGAGGGGGAGCATGACTTCCCTGGATCTAGACGTTATTCCCCTATTGATGCAGGCCAAAATCCCATTGGCTTTTTTAGCTGCCGCATCACATTGTAGGCTCATGTTTAACTTGTTGTCCACGAGGACTCCAAGATCTTTTTCGCACACACTGCTGTCAAGCCAGGCGTCCCCCATTCTGTATCTTTGATTTTCATTTTTTCTGCCGAAGTGAAGTATCTTGCATTTGTCCCTGTTGAACTTCATTTTGTTAGTTTCGGCCCATCTCTCTAGTCTGTCAAGATCGTTTTGAATTCTGCTCCTGTCTTCTGGAGTGTTAGCTATCCCTCCCAGTTTGGTGTCATCTGCAAACTTGATGATCGTGCCTTCTAACCCTTCGTCTAAGTCGTTAATAAAGATGTTGAACAGAACCGGGCCCAGGACGGAGCCCTGCGGCACTCCACTTGTCACTTCTTTCCATGATGAAGACGACGCATTGGTGAGCACCCTTTGGGTTCGTTCGCTTAGCCAATTACAGATCCACCTAACCGTAGTTTTGTCTAGCCCACATTTTACTAGTTTGTTTGCCAGAAGGTCGTGGGGGACTTTGTCGAAGGCCTTACTGAAATCTAGATATGCTACATCCACGGCATTCCCTGCATCGACCCAACTCGTAACTCTATCGAAAAAAGAGATCAGATTAGTCTGGCATGACTTGTTTTTGGTAAATCCGTGTTGACTATTAGCAATGACCGCATTTGTTTCTAAGTGTTTGCAGACCACTTCCTTAATGATCTTTTCCAGAATCTTGCCTGGTATTGATGTGAGGCTGACCGGACGGTAATTGTTTGGGTCGTTCTTTTTTCCCTTCTTGAAGATAGGGACCACATTCGCCCTCCTCCAATCTGCTGGGACTTCTCCTGTTCTCCAAGAACTCTCGAAGATGATTGCCAGTGGTTCTGAAATAACTTCCGCTAGTTCCTTCAATACTCTTGGATGTAGCTGATCTGGCCCTGGGGACTTGAATTCGTTTAGAGTGGCCAGGTGTTCCTGGACAACTTGTTTCCCTATTTGGGGTTGGATTTCCCCCAATCCTTCGTCCATTCCATGCTGCTGAGGTTGAAGATGGCTTTCTTTTTGTGAGAAGACCGAGGCAAAGAAGGCATTAAGCAGTTCTGCCTTTTCCCTATCCCCTGTCACCATCACCCCATCTACTCCTTGCAGTGGCCCTATCGCCTCCTTTTTCTTCCTTTTTCTACCAACATAAGCAAAAAAACCTTTTTTGTTGTTTTTTATGTCCCTGGCAAGCCTGAGCTCATTTTGCGCTTTAGCCTTGCGAACCTTTTCCCTACAGGAGTTGGCTATACGTTTGAATTCTTCTTTGGTGATTTCTCCCCTTTTCCACTTCTTGTGCATGTCACTTTTGAGCTTTAGCTCAGTTAGAAGTTCTTTGGACATCCATTCTGGCTTCTTTGCACTTGTCTTATTTTTCTTCTTTGTTGGCACTGTTTGCATTTGCGCCTTGAGTATTTCACTTTTGAAAAACTCCCATCCATCCTTAACTCCCTTGTTTTTTAATATCAGCGTCCATGGAATGCCGCTCAGTAATTCCTTCATTTTTTGGAAGTCAGCTCTCTTAAAGTCCAGAATGCGTGTTTGACTTGTCTTAGTTTCAGCATTCCTTTGTATTGCAAACTGCAGGAGCACATGGTCACTTGCCCCTAAGGATCCAACCACTTCAACTGTATTGATCAGGTCTTCCATCTAGATGGATCTCATAAGACGATAGGTAAGGAAAGGGACCCTCAAAGGCCATCTAGATGATCTCATCAGGCCACCAGAAGACCATAGATAAGGAAAGGGACCCTCAAAGACCATCTAGATGGTTTCATAAGACTATAGTTAAGGAAAGGGCCCCCAAAAGGCCATCTAGACAATCTCATAAAACCATAGGTAAGGAAAGGGACCCTCAAAGGCCATCTAGGTGGTCTCATAGGACCATAGGTAAGGAAAGTGACTTCCAAAAGCCATCTAGATGGTCTCATAAGGCCGTAACTAAGCAAAGAGACCTTCAATGACCATCTAGACCAGTGGTTCCCAAACTTATTTGGCCTACCGCCACCTTTCCAGCAAAAAATATGACTCAGTGCCCCCTGGAAAGGGGGGCATGGCTTAGAGGGGTGGGCATGGCTCCTGTTCAAGGGGGCGGGGCTGAGCCTCTCCTCTAGTCCAAGATGCAGAGCTGCGAGGGGAGGTGGGCGGGGCCACAAATGGGTGGCCAGGACTGAGATTGGCAGAGTTACAAGCTCTGAGGCAGGGCTGAGCTTCTATCCCTGTCCTGCGGTGCCTGCCAGGACACAGGGGGCAGGGTCTCTTCCCAAGTGTCTGACGGGGCTGAACCTCTATACCCCTTCTCGTGTTCTAACAAGTGCCTCAGGGGAGGTAAACAGAGGCTCAGCCCTGTCTTGCTCTCTTGGGAAGAGGCCCCACCCCTAGCCCCGCCCTTTAGTCCTAAAAGGCCTCTCAGGAGAGGTATAGAGGCTCAACCCTGTCTCGGGCTCTTGGAAGGAGGCCCCGCCCCCTTCCCTAGCTCTGCCCTCTGTGTCCCAACAATAGGTACAGCTACAGTGGGAAGGTAACGGTACTTGTAAAGGACTATGAACGACTAAGGTTCTCTCAGGCAGGGGGAATCTTTTTATCCCACTGCTGCCACCAATCTGTAAAGATGCAACCACCAAAGACTCAGAGAGGAGACCTTTTACTTTTTTCTTCTTCTTCTTATTCACTTTAGATGGTAACGCAACTTGGTTTATAATATATGCGACAGAGGCTTAGATGTTGGAGGAACAATAACAAGTTTATTCAGGCACAGAGCTTAGTGGTTACAATGTTGTTTCTCACTTAGAGGCACTTTTATTAACAGTTACAATACTAGAATGAGGTGAGTCAAACTCCCTAAAGTGTCACTTCTTCTACTTAAAGTCGTTAGAACTTCTTCCTCTGCTACTTTTAAACCTCAGTCACCCCTGTGATATACGATCACAGATTCTCTGTTCCTTACCAGGACACAGACTACATAAGTAAGTCACCAAACTTATTTTAAACCGACTCAAAATGAACAATTGAGTCTCCTTGATCCCCTCAACCTAGGATCAATCTTTCCTGTGCCTCATCAGAGCACAGACTGAATTCCTTTTTTGAAAACTCCGCACTTCTTCAACAAAGCGGCAGTTGGCTCCACCTACTTCTCCATGGTAACCAGCCTCTGAGTGCTGAGATGCAATAACTGTAATACTTACCCTTTTAAAACACTAACACACAATTAAACCAATTAAAAGGGTAATACTTACCCTTTTAAAACACTAACACACAATCTGTAAACCAAAAATTCATACTTCATTACAGTACTCCATGCAGTCATGCCAGTGGCTGCATGACCTTGAAGGTGTTCTATGGACAATGCCGGCTCTTCGGCTCAAAAATGGAGATGAGCACCAACCCCCAGATTCGGACACGACTGGACTTAACGTCAGGGAAAACCTTTACCTTTTACCTTACTATGTGTTTATTGTATTTGTCTCTATGGTCTTATCAAGGCATTGAATATTTGCCTTTTTTTAACCCATTGGAATCTGCCCTCAGGGAGATAGGGCGGAATATAAATAAAGTTTTATTATTATAGTTTTATTATATCGGCTTCTCTGTGTAATCTGGCATTGAACCCTTTCAGGGATTTTTATACCCGGTGCCCAGACTGGTCCCCTCCCAATGGGTTCCTGAAAAACCTAGCCATGATGTGCAGGATGCTATCTCTCCCAAATCTTCCCCTTTCGCTTCTTGTTTTCTGACTGGCAGGTGAAGGAAAGAAGGAAGGGCTCAACAGCTGGCCAAGGTTCTTGCGGCTCAGATAGATGCCCCCTTTTAAAAAAATGTTGGAGACAAAACTCCCCAGGAGGTTAACCCCGGCCTTTTTCTCCTCTCGCTGGGGTTCCATCTCCCTCCTGCTATGGGGTCATCTCTGTTTTGTTTCCCATTGTCTTCCTTGGATTTGTTCTGCCTCTGGGGTCCCCTTGAGCTCAGATGCCGCCTCTTGGTCCCATTCAAAGCGCCTGGCGCTATTGTTCCCGGCCTGACAGGTGTATAATTGGATGATTAATGTGGCTTCATTAGCCTGCGATTGAACCAGGGACGGCCACGGCATTGTATTTAAAGCCTTCCTGGAGACCATTGTCAGGTTGGGGCTGGAGAAGCCGGGAGGAGGAGAATACGGCTGCCTTTCACCCATCTGTTTAAAACCTTTTGTCATCCCCGGCCACTAAAATCCATCCCTAGCATTGCTTTAACTTCCAACTTCTCTGGACCTAAATCAAGGCCTTCGAGGCAAAAAACCGGGGGATATTTGGCCAAGCAACATGGGGAGTGTGATCAAGATGACAAACAGTTTCAGAAAGGAAGGAACTATTGCAAGGTTGGAGAACAACACTGTGCAACATGATTTTTGCAACACGATATACTACTACTACTACTACTACTACTACTACTACTACTACTACCATGTTTCCCCGAAAATAAGACAGTGTCTTATATTAATTTTTGCTCCCAAAGATGCTCTAGGTCTTATTTTCAGATGATGTCTTATTTTTCCATGAAGAAGAATTCACATTTATTGTTGAACAAAAAAATGAACATTTATTATATACTGTACAGTAGTTGTCATCATAAACCAGCATAACTAGACAAACTGTGAATCCTATCAAGAATTTCTTGTTACTACCAATATTTTCATGTATAACACTTTATGGTACGTACATTTACCAATCCTGCATGCTCTGGTGTTCTTTTTGGCGGGCATGCTTCCAAACAAAAACTTTGCTAGGTCTTACTTTCGGGGGAGGCCTTATATTTACCAATTCAGCAAAACTTCTACTAGGCCTTATTTTCTGGGGATGTCTTATTTTAGGGGAAACAGGGTACTACTACTACTACTACTACTACTACTAATAATAATAATAATAATAATAAGGCCTGATCCTTGCAGCCCAGGAGCAAGCCATCAGAACAAATTCAATTAAGGCCAAGATCGAAAAATCAGCTGATGACCCAAAATGCAGACTCTGCAAGGAAGCTGATGAAACCATTGATCATATCCTCAGCTGCTGTAAGAAAATGGCACAGACAAACTACAAACAGAGGCACAACTATGTGGCCCAAATGATCCATTGGAACTTATGCCTCAAGTACCACCTCCCAGCAGTAAAGAACTGGTGGGATCACAAACCTGCAAAAGTATTGGAAAATGAACACGCAAAGATACTGTGGGACTTCCGAATCCAGACTGACAAAGTTCTGGAACACAACACACTAGACATCACAGTTGTGGAAAAGAAAAAGGTTTGGATCATTGATGTCGCCATCTCAGGTGACAGTCGCATTGGCGAAAAACAACAGGAAAAACTCAACCGCTATCAGGACACCTATTTTAAGAATCGTCATAACACTAAATAGTATAGCGTGAATGTATTAAGGTCCCCACTGTAGGGAAGCAACATAATCTATTTATTTCTTCAATTCTAAGATGTGCTTTTTTCACCATGTAAATCTTTCTAAACTGGGGTGTGCTTTAGAATTGCAGGTATATAACCATCGTCGTCGTCATCATCATCATCATTTTTATTTATATTCCGCCTCTCTCCCTGAGGGGACTCAGTACGGATATATATACATGGGTGTATGTGTGTGTGTATATGTAAAAGTCAGTGGTTTGAATCCAGGGAGCGGGGTGAGCTCCCGCTGTTAACCCCAGCTCCTGCCAAATTAGCAGTTCGAAAACATGCAAATGTGAGTAGATCACTAGGTACTACTCCGACGGGAAAGTAATGGGGCTCCATGCAGTCATGCCAGCCACATGACCTTGGAGGTGTCTATGGACAACGCCGGCTCTTTGGCTTAGAAATGGAGATGAGCACCAACCCCCAGATTTGAACACAACTAGACTTAACGTCAGGGGAAAACCTTTACCTTATGTATGTATCTGTTGATGGTACTGAAATGACGGTAAATCTTGCAATCAGCGTTTTTTTGGGACTGAAGAAATATGGTCATTTAAATGTTGGGCATGGACTCAAATACCCACTCATCCATGGGGGTTACTTTGGGCAAGTCATATGCTCTCAACCTCAGAGGAAGACGATGGGAAACTTTGTCAGAAGGAAAAACGCATAGAACAGTTACCATATGACAAAGCGGGTTGAAAGACACCCAATAACAGCATAACCTCTCCTTGTGGAAAAAAGCAGGGTATAAATAAACATAAACTTCATAACAACAACAACAACAACAACAACAACAACCTCAGGTTCTCTAGGTTGCAGTATACAGGGAGTCCCTAAATTACAAACAAGATAGGTTCTATAGAATTGTTCTTATGTTGAATTTGTACGTAAGTTTACAGGTACATTTTTAAAGTGTAACTCTCTCTCTCTCTCTCTCTCTCTCTCTCTCTCTCTCTCTCTCTCTCTCTCTCTCTATATATATATATATATATATATATATATATATATATATCTCGGTATACACACACACATACATACATATATACATACACACACACATATATATACATATATACATACATATATAAATAGTAAAAGGTAAAGGTTTCCCCTGATGTTAAGTCCAGTCGTGTCTGACTCTGGGGGTCGATGCTCATCTCTATTTTTAAGCCAAAGAGCCGGTTGTTTGTAGACACTTCCAAAGTCATGTGGCCGACATGACTGCATGGACCACTGTTATCTTCCCGCCGGAACGGTACCTATTGATCTACTCACATTTGCATGTTTTCGAATTGCTAGGTTGGCAGAAGCTGGAGCTAACAGTGAGTGCTCACTCTGCTCCCCGGATTCGAACCTGCAACCTTCTGATCAGCAAGGTCAGCAGCTTTGTGGTTTAAACCTCTGTGCCACTTATATATACCATATATCTATATATATAAAAGGGTAATGAAATTTTGGCCTAGAACAAAACAACAAAACTACACATCCCAGAAACACTAAACTTGGCAGCACAACCCCTCATCCATGCCTCTACGTTCAGACAACAAAAAGCTCCAGCTACTCCAGAAAACGGCCAGGCTTTGAGACTGCAAGGCTATTCACTGCTAATCCACCTGGCCAACAAAGGATTCCCATAAGCCACAGCAACGCGTGGCCGGGCAAAGCTAGTACTGTATATAAGCTTTGGATAGCATAGAGAAAAGTTAACCCCCCTATAGTTTTTGTTTTGCTTTCTGTGCCCCAGTTCAGAAGATTTCACCTCACTTTCTGCCCTGTGATAATTAGATTTGGGAAATTGACTTGTTGCAGAAATGAGAATTGGGGATAAAGCTTCAGTAGACACACTTTTCCCCGATGATAACTCTTTCAGGAGATAATTTCCCTTCCAAAGGGTTTATTTATCTCATTTCCTGTTGTTTCACCCCTGTTTGTTTGTAAGTTGGATGTCCGTAACTCGGCGACTGCAGTGTACTTAGTTTGCGCATAAAATGCAACATTGCCGACATCATGAAAGAATTAGGCCTTGCCCTGGGCTTGTTCCCAAACCAGCTGAAAAACCAGTGGCTCCAAAAACGCACACAAATGCGCGCACACAGGCCATGCTTCTCTCGCTTCACATCTCCTCCTTCCCCCTTCTCCCTAGAGAACTGCTGCTTGACTGTTGAGCATCGCCGAGTGATAAATGACTTTATTATGATTCCTATTTCCCTGGCTCTCCACCCCTTTTTCTTTTTTCCCCTTCCTGCTGGAAAGCCGGTTCCCGGCACCTAATTCTACCTCTTTGGCACAGCCCATCCATCATCCCCCCACGGCATTGCCCTCCAATTGCTGTGCCTGCAAGCATGAATCACGCAGCCAACGACTGCACTGCGGCCCACGGGTGCCCTGTAAATAATTAGCGTGGCCTAAATCTCCCCACAACACCAACACCCCCCAGTCCTTGTTTGTTGTTAATCTATCTGCCCCTCGCGAACTGGGAAGGGCTTGGCGTTGTGCAGAAATGAGGAATGGGTCGGACTGCATCGTCCAAAAGCGAGACTCTGCAGGGAATAAGTATGCCATCCGCATCTCGTATGGAGAGCTATGACTCCCAGCACGCATGAGACGCACGTGACGGCCTCGGTTCGGAAAACAAAAGGACACACAAACTGAGGCCGTAGTTTGGCATTGCAAAATGCAATACTCCCCATGAAAGGTTGTCAGATTTTAGGGCCTGGTCCTGGTTCTGACCCAGTAGGCTGTTAGGAATTGTGGGAGTGGAAGTCCAAAACACCTGGAGGACCAAAGTCTGCCCATGCCTGCTCTAGAGACTAGGACACAATGGAGCTATGGGTTCAAATGGCAGGAAAAGTGGTTTCACTCAAATGTTAGAAAGACCTTCCTGATAGTAAGAGATGTCCAGCAGTGTAATATGTTGCCTGGGAGTCTGGTCGTATCTCCTCTGGAGATTTTCAAGCAGAGGCTGGATGTCCATCTGTCTGGAGGGCTTTGATAGTGTTTTCCTGCACAGCACAAAGTTGAAATGGATGGCGCTCCTGATAATAATAATAATAATAATAATAATAATAATAATAATAATAATAATAATAATAATAGAATACACACAAAGGATCAGAAAAATTCTCAAAAGCAAACTCAATGGAGGCAACATCATCAAGGCCATAAACACCTGGGCCATACCTGTCATAAGATATACTGCTGACATCATAAACTGGACACAGGCGGAACTGGACAATTTGGACAGAAAAACAAGAAAACTCATGACCATTCATCATTCACTGCACCCTCGCAGTGATGTTGACCGGCTAAATCTGCCTAGAAGATCAGGGGGCAGAGGACTCTTACAAGTAACACAAGCAGTCAAAGAAGAAGAATATGCCCTGGCAGAATATGTAAAGCAAAGTGAAGAACCTGCTTTGATTGAAGTCAAAAATCAGAAACTCCTCAAAGCACAGCAGACAAAAAATAGGTACAAGAAAACCGCACTACAAACTAGAGCTGACAGCTGGCACAACAAAACATTGCATGGAAAGTTCCTTGACAAAAGAAGGAAAAGCTGACAAGGAGAAGACCTGGCTCTGGCTCACGAATGGGACCCTGAAGAAGGAGACAGAAGGCCTGACCCTTGCAGCCCAGGAGCAAGACATCAGGACAAAGGCCATTCAGGCCAAGATCGAAAAATCAGCTGATGACTCAAAATGCAGACTGTGCAAGGATACCGACGAAATCATTGATCATATCCTCAGCTGCTGTCAGAAAATCGCACAGACAGACTACAAACAGAGGCACAACTATGTGGCCCAAATGATTCATTGGAACTTATGCCTTAAGTACCACCTTCCAGCAGCAAAGAATTGGTGGGATCACAAACCTGCAAAAGTATTGGAAAATGAGCACGCAAAGATACTGTGGGATTTCCGAATCCAGACTGACAAAGTTCTGGAACACAACACACCAGACATCACAGTTGTGGAAAAGAAAAAGGTTTGGATCATTGATGTTGCCATCCCAGGTGACAGTCGCATTGACGAAAAACAACAGGAAAAACTCAGCCGCTATCAGGACCTCAAGATTGAAATTCAAAGACTCTGGCAGAAACCAGTGCAGGTGGTCCCGGTGGTGATGGGCACACTGGGTGCTGTGCCAAAAGATTTCAGTCGGCATTTGGAAACAATAGACATTGACAAAATTACGATCTGCCAACTGCAAAAGGCCACCCTGCTGGGATCTGCACGCTTCATCCGAAAATACATCACACAGTCCTAGACACTTGGGAAGTGTTCGACTTGTGATTTTGTGATATGAAATCCAGCATATCTATCTTGTTTGTTGTGTCATAAAATAATAATAATAATAATAATAATAATAATAATAATAATAATAATAATAACAACAACAACAACAACAACAACAACAACTACTACTACTACTTTATTTTTGTATCCCACCTGCATCTCCACACAGGGACCCGGAGCGACTTACATGGGGAACGAGCCCAATCAACATCATAAAAACATAAAATCAAAAAATAAAAACACATACATCGTTACATAAAACATAATAATCCACAGCAATTTAAAAACAATAAAAAGCATAAAAACAATCTTAACCTGATCTTCAGTGAGCCTGTGATCTCTTCCAACGCTATGATTCTATTCTATAATTCTATCTGAGTGTAAATTCTCCAGGTTTTGGTGACCTGAGCTCAAGGTAAGAGGAAAGGGCTTTGTGTATGAATCTCCAGTTCGACAAATAGAGCCTGGGACCTGTATTTACTTAGCTGCCTTCCTTCTTTCCATCTAGTTTTTGTGGTGCCAGGGCTCACCCTCTGCTCTGCTTTGTATCCACTTTCTGCATAGAAGCAAGTTGGCTTGATTAAGGGTTCCTTGTCCCATCTGTCTAAGTCAGGGGTCCTCAAACTTTTTAAATGGGGGGCCAGTTCACAATCCTTCGGACCATTGGAGGGCCAGACTATAGTTGACCACCGAGCAATAAATGATAATAATAATAATAATAATAATAATAATAATAATAATAATAATAATAAAAGAGGATTGGCAGAGACCCCTTGGGCCATTTAGTCCAACCCCTTTCTGCCTTTGTGCACTGAAAGCACAAGCACAGCACCCCTAACAGATGGCCACCCAGCCTCAAAGTTAATAATAATAATAATAATAATAATAATAATAATAATAATAATAATAATAATGGGTTTTGGAGCACAATACTCCTGACCTCACAATTGTTAAAAAACAAAGTATGGATTGTCGATGTTGCAATCCCAGGTGACAGCAGGATTGAGGAGAAACAACTGGAAAAGCTGACACGATATGAGGATTTAAAGATCGAATTACAAAGACTCTGGCACAAGCCAGGCAAGGTGCTCCCAGTGGTGATCGGCACACTGGGTGCAGTGCCTAAAGACCTTGGCCTGCACTTAAACACAATCGGCGCTGACACAATCCCCACCTGCCAGCTGCAGAAGGCCACCTTACTGGGATCTGCACGCATTATTCGCCGATGCATCACACAGTCCTAGACACTTGGGAAGCGTCCGACGTGGGATCCAATACAACAGCCAGCAGAGTATCTGCTGTGGACTCATCTCGTTGTATTTCAAATAATAATAATAATAATAATAATAATAATAATAATAATAATAATAATAATAACTGCAAAAGCCCACCCTATTGGGATCTGCACGCATCATCCGAAAATACATCACACAGTCCTAGACACTTGGGAAATGTTTGACTTGTGATTTTGTGATATGAAATCCAGCATATCTATCTTCTTTGCTGTGTCATACAATAAAATAATAATAATAAGGGTTGTAAGAGAAGAAGAGAGACCCCTTGGGTCATTTAGCCCAACCCCCTTGTGCCATGGGGGCTGGAGAAATGGCTTTGATGGGCTGCATCCGGCCCCCGGGCCTTAGTTTGGGGACCCCTGGTCTAAGTGAATGATTAGAAACAGTCCTCTGGGTTGCTGTGTGTTTTCCGTACTGTGTGGCCATGTTCCAGAAGAATTCTCTCCTGACATTTCACCCACACCTATGGCAGGCATCCTCAGAGGTTATGAGGTCTGTTGAAAACTAGGCAAGTGGGGTTTATATATCTGTGGAGTAATATCTGGGGTGGGAGAAAGAACTCTTGCCTGTTCGAGGCAAGTGTGAATGTTGCAACTGGCCACCTTGATTGGCATTTAATGTCCTTGCAGCTTCAAAGCGTGGCTGCTTCCTGCCCGGGGAAATCCTTTGTTAAGAGGCGTTAGCTGGCCCTGATTGTTTCCTGTCTGGAATTCCTTGTTTTCTGAGTGCTGTATGAAGATGAGGATTATTATTATTAGTAGTAGTAGTGTATACACTATGTAACAAAATTTGAAACATTTTCTATTCCTAGTTTGAAAGTGTTTCTCCTGTTTAATTGCACAGTACTTACTTTGAAAGTATAGTAGAGTCTCACTTATCCAAGCTAAACGGGCCGGCAGAAGCTTGGATAAGCGAATATCTTGGATAATAAGGAGTGATTAAGGAAAAGCCTATTAAACATCAAATTAGGTTATGATTTTACAAATTAAGCACCAAAACATCATGTTATACAACAAATTTGACAGAAAAAGTAGTTCAATACGCAGTAATGTTATGTTGTAATTACTGTATTTACGAATTTAGCAACAAAATATCATGATATATTGAAAACATTGACTACAAAAATCCAGAGGCTTGGATAAGCGAGGCTTGGATAAGTGAGACTCTACTGTAGTTGGTCTTCTCCAGAAACTTTGTTTTTGTGGCTGCCACAAACTCTACTGAATGGGTTGAGATTCGATGAGATATTAATTGAAAAGCTATAGCAAAATGTGCTGCAGGATTTCCCTTCCGCAGAAACAAAGTATTGGCAGTTTAATAAACTTTACCTATTTTAAAATGGTAGAACCAATTAGGAAGTGACATTTATAACCCAGGAACGAAATCATGTCACATAGTGTTGTTAATATTATATGTATTTATATTCTGCTTCTTCTCTCCCAAAGGAGACTCGAAGGCAAGAGCCATTTCAGCTATTTCTCCATTGATTTCTAAACAGGAAAATCTGTTATCTATATATATAAAAGAGTAATGAAATTTCGGCCTAGGACAAAACAACAAAACTACACATCCCAGAAACACTAAACTTGGCAGCACAACCCCTCATCCATGCCTCTACGTTCATACAACAAAAAGAAAAGAAAAATAAAGTCCTAATTAGAGGGAGAGGAATAATTGTTTTTATCCAATTACTGCCAGTTAGAAGGCTAAACTCCACCCACTTGGTCTCCTAGCAACCCACTCAGCCCAGGGGACAGGCAGAGTTAGGCCTCACAAATGAGAGTAGATGAATAGGTACTGCGCCGGCGGGAAGGTAACGGCGCTCCATGCAGTCATGCCGGCCACATGACCTTGGAGGTGTCTATGGACAACGCCGGCTCTTCAGCTTAGAAATGGAGATGAGCACCAACCCCCAGAGTCAGACACGACTGAACTTAATGTCAGGGGAAAACCTTTACCCTTTACCTTAACTACCACCAATTCCTCAATACTTTATTTCCCATACCGCCATACTTTGCCACAGCAACGCGTGGCCGGGCACAGCTAGTGTCTATATATATGAGTGCATAGGTCATTGTGGTTTGAGGACTGAGCATTGAGCTACAACTCGGGAGACCAGGGTTTTAATTCTTTCCCAGCTGTGCAAACCCAGTGGGAATGTCACACTCTCTCAGCCTCAGAGCGAGCCAAAGGCAAAAACCTCCTCTGACCAAAGCTTGCCAAGAAGCCCTTGTGATAAAGTATAAATCAGAAATTGCTTGAAGGCACAAAAAAACAACAAAGCAATGCCTTTGTGCAACGAGTAACTGCACACTTTCCAAGGCAGCACTCTCACTCTGAGATTCCTCCATCAGCCCTGAGGACTCAAGAAGAGGATGCAAGCCCTGACATTCAGCAACCCAAGGCTTTTTTTTGCTTTTGGGAAAAAAACCATTCATCGTCTTCCTGTGCAGAATTATTTCTTTTCCAGCTAAGGAGAATAAAAAAACCCTGATGTGTGAAGTGGTCTTTCGGGGCGTGTGCGCTGGGACATGCAGAAGGCAGAACATGGCGGCATTAATATCCCTCAAGGCGAAGGATGTCAAGTCGGACCTGATGGATCTCCGTCGGCTCCTTCGGAGAGCTCTTAACTCTTCTGGCTGGCTCTAATCCCTCTCCCGGCCACCAGGCCATCCATCAGGTGGTCCAGCTGTGGGCCCGGCAAGAGCCATTATCCCCTTCCCATAATCAAGAGCCCGATGTGCAGGGAGATATATATCACCGGCGGCAGATGGCCTTATGAATCCTCCTTGGTGCCTTGGCAACAGGTAAAAGCTCCGACGAGTAGGATGCAGCCATTGACTTTGCTGCTGCCCGGATCAGAGAATTGGTAACTTTAATTAAGCAGAGCTCAGATAGGTTGCTGTGTGTTTTCCAGGCTGTATAGCCATGTTCCAGAAGCATTCTCTCCTGATGTTTCAACCACATATATAGCAGGCATATTCCGAGGTTGTGAGGTCTGTTGGAAACTAGGCAAGTGGGGTTTATATGCTGCTCAGACGTTTAGTCGTCTCCTACTCTTCGTGACCTCATGGACCAGTCCACACCAGAGCTCCCTGTCGGCCGTCACTGCCCCCAGTTCCTTCAAGGTCAAGCCAGTCACTTCAAGGATACCGTCCATCTATCTTGCCCTTGGACGGCTTCTCTTCCTTTTTCCTTCCATTTTCCCCAGCATTTATTTATTTTATTTATTTACATCACTTTTACCCCGCCTTTCTCTCCGAGGAGACTCAAAGCGGCTTACAGTAAATGGCAAAAATTCAGTGCCTAAAAACAATGTAAAAACAACAATTCATATAAGACAATCTACAAAACAACAGTTCATATAAAACAGATACCATTACAAAATAAAATCACATTATATAAAATTTTAAGAATGTCCAAGATTAGAATCCATTCATCCAGAATCCTCAATAAATCTTTGTACAGGTCATGTAAAGTCCATGTTCTCATTCATTAAAAGCTTGTGTGCACAACCATGTCTTTAAGGCTTTCCTGAAGCCTAGGAGAGTTGGTATCTGCCGTATGTTGCTGGGGAGGGTGTTCCACAGCTGAGGAGCCACCACCGAGAAGGCCCTGTCCCTAGTTCCCACCAGCCTTACCTGCGAGGCTGGTGGGACCGAGAGCAGGGCCTCCCCCGATGATCTCAGAGTTTTAGAAGGCTCACAGGGGGAGATACATTCGGACAGGTAAGATGGGCCAGAACCATTTAGGGCTTTGTAGGTCAAAACCAGCACTTTGAATTGGGCTCGGTAGCATATCGGCAGCCAGTGGAGCTGACTCAACATGGGAGTAGTACGCTCCCTGTAAGCCGCTCCTGTTATTAGTCTGGCTGCCGCCTGACTAATCGTGATCTTTTCCAAACTTATTTATTTATTTATTTATTTACAGCATTTATATTCCGCCCTTCTCACCCCGAAGGGGACTCAGGGCGGATCACATTACACATATAGGCAAACATTCAATGCCTTTTAACATAGAACAAAGACAAACAAACATAGGCTCCGAGCGGCCTCGAACTCATGACTTCCTGGTCAGAGGGATTCATTGCCGTTAATTGCAACTGGCTTGCTCTCCCACCTGCGCCACAGCCCGGGCCCTTTCTTGTCTCTTCATGATGTGGCCAAAATACTTTAGCTTTGCCTCTCATCTCCTTCCCTCCAGTGAGCAGCCGGGCATTATTTCCTGGAGGATGGACTGGTTGGATCTTCTTGCGGTCCAAGGCACTCTCAGGATTTTCCTCCAGCACCAGAGTTCAAAAGCATCTCTCTTCCTTCGCTCAGCCTTCCTTATGGTCCAGCTCTCGCATCCATAGGTTACTATGGGGAATATCATTGCTTTGACTATTCGGACCTTCGTGGCCAGTGTGATGTCTCTGCTCTTCACTATTTTGTCAAGGTTGGCCGTTGCTCTCCTCCCAACAAGTAAACGTCTTCTGATTTCCTGGCTGCAGTCTGCATCTGCAGTGATCTTCGCGCCTAGAAATATAAAGTCTGTCACTGCCTCCACGTTTTCTCCCTCTATTTGGGGTTTATATATCTGTGGAATAATGTCCAGGGTGGGAGAAAGAACTATTGTCTGTTTGAGGCAAATGTGAATGTTGCCATTGGCCACCTTGATTAGTATTTAGAGATGTGCTCCAAAAATTTTCCTTCATTTCCCTCGTGCTATCATTTTATTTCGACCGTTCATCTACACAAAGTGAATGACGACATTTTCATAGGAAACGAGAGGCGAGACGAAAATGAAAGCTACATAGTCATTATGCTTGCTTTTGTTTTCTGTTTCGGCCACGTAACCATAAGCAGGTACTGACAGAGGGCTGCTTTTCCATTACAGCTGATGTGTACCAATGGGTGTTAATAATAATATTAATATAAATAACTATAGTTATTCAAGGAGCCCCAGTAGCAAAGTGCGTTAAAGCGCAGAGCTGCTGAACTTGCAGACCGAAAGGTCCCAGGTTCAAATCCCGGGAGCAGCGGGAGCGGCCACTGTTAGCTCCAGCTCCTGCCAACCTAGCAGTTCGAAAACATGCCAATGTGAGTAGATCAATAGGTACCGCTCTGTCGGGAAGGTAATGGCTCTCCATGCAGTTATGCCGGCCACATGACCTTGGAGGTGTCTACAGACAACGCCGGCTCTTCGACTTAGAAATGGAGATGAGCACCAACTGCCAGAGTCCGACACGACTGGACTTAACGTCAGGGGAAAACCTTTATCTTTACCTATAGTTATTCTGGGACCCTAAGCTGAGTCTGGGAGATGAGTGCCTCCCCATTACATCTGATGTGAGCCAATGGTCTTACTAATTATACACACACACACACACACACACACACAGACACATATATATATATATTACGATAGCTACTCTGGGATTCTAAGCTGAGTCTGGGATAGGAGTGCCTCCCCATGACATCTGATGTGAGCCAATGGGTCTTACTAATAATATTAATATATATACAATAGAGTTCCGGTTATCTGACATAAATGGATGGGTTGAATGTCGGATAACTGAAACTGTTGGATAATAGGGAGGCCCTATTATTCAAGCCTCTCCATGCTCCAAACCGAGTGCTTGGCTGGGAGGGAGGAGACTTTTCCCTCCTGGCTAGCACTGGGCTTAAGAACCCTGTTGCTGCCTAGAAAAACAGCTGAGTCTGGGAGAGGAGTGCCTCCCCATTACGTCTGATGTGAGCCAATGGGTCTTACTAATAATATTAATATATTAATAACGCTAACTGGTATCGAATTGTTGCCAATTGTGAGTCCCTTCGGGTGAGAAGGGCGGGATATAAATGTTGGAAATAAATAAATAAACTACTCTGGAACTCTAATCTGAGTCTGGGGGAGGAGTGCCACCCCATGACAGCTGATGTGCGTCCATGGGTGTTAATAATAATAATAATAATAATAATAATAATAATAATATGAATATGAATATGAATAACAATAATACTCTGGGGAAAACCAAACATTTTAAAAATAGGTGAGCTAAAAGGGGTCAAAATGCCCTCTGTGTGTGGCGATTTTCACCCCTCTAGCCCAAAAACCGTGTGTGGAGGGGTGTGAGCCTCGGAAGCCCTCCCATTGCAGTAAATGGCACAAATATTTTCGTGTTTTTTTTAGCCAGACAAAAATTCATGTCGTATAGGCAACCCGTTTTCGTTAACGGGAACCAAATACGAAAATGAGAATGAAACTACACAAAAGGAACAGCAATTCCATACAAAAGCACAACACTATTAGCATTGAATAGCCTTGCAGCTTCAAAGCCTGTCTGCTTCCTGCCTGAGGGAATCCTTTGCTGGGAGATGAATAAAGCTATTCTATTCTATTCTCCATGCAGGTAAGGAAAGGTGTCTATTAACTTTGTGCACACATCCTCCTCAACATTTGCCATGCCCCATAGCTCACCGCTGTGGCTATTAAATGGCTGTAGAGGGGTAGAAAAGGGGAAGAGTTAAGCCTAATGGGAAAAGAAAATAGTTCTTTATTCCTCTTCCAGTGCAGTTTTTAAAATATAGTATCATATTGTTTCCAAATTGTGAAACTCAATAGAAGCTCCTCCTTGTATTTACCAAATTACAAAAGGAATGGGGATGCATCTCCAGAGCGTAATGGTGGAACTAATTCCCTCTGCCTAAGGAACTATCACAGGGAACCTAACCTGTCTCAAATATATATAGGTAAAGGTAAAGGTTTCCCCTGACGTTAAGTCCAGTCGTGTCCGAGTCTGGGGGTTAATGCTCATCTCCATTTCTAAGCCGAAGAGCCGGCATTGTCCGTAGACACCTTCAAGGTCATGTGGCCGGCATGACTGCATGGAGCGCCGTTACCTTCCCGCTGGAGCGGTACCTATTGATCTACTCACATGTGCATGTTTTTTTTAAATTAAAGTTTTTTTATTGTTATTATTATTTGAAAAAAAGTTACAATTATATAAACATATTCTATACATTTCCCCCTCTTTTATTTACATTCACCCCTGTGCTCCCCTTCCCCAGAGCCATCTCTTCTTCTGTAGTCCCACCAAAAGTTCGATTCTTCATTTGTAGGTAAATTCCCATCTTCTTTTTCCAATAATTTTTCTAGAATTTTTCTCCAAATACTTTCAAAATCATTTTTTTCCCATAATCCCTTTTTTACTTTTAGATTTGATGTTAGCTTGTCATTCAGTGCCATTCGCCAAACTTCTTTATACCATTCATTAATTTGTATTTCATTTCTTCTTTCCAATATTTTGCAATTAGTAATCTAGCTGCTGTTAATAGCATGTCTATTAATTTTCCCCCCCTTATCTTTCTCATCCTCTTTTTTAATTAAAAGTAATATTTCCACTGGATTCCTTTTAATTTTTATATTCATAATATTTTCGATTTCCCTTATGACCAATTCCCAAAAACCTTTTACGTGTTTACAATCCCACCACATATGTATGTAGGTTCCAATTTCCTGGCACCCTCGCCAGCATTTTTCATTATTATTCTTATTCATAATATTTAACCTTCTTGGTGTTAAATACCACTTCCAAATTTACATTTGCATGTTTCCAAACTGCTAGGTTGGCAGAAGCTGGAGCTAACAGCCGGCACTCACTCCGCTCCCCAAATTTGAACCTGGGACTTTTTGGTCTGCAAGTTCAGCAGCTCAGCGCTTTAACACACTAAGCCACCGGAGGCTCATATATATGCTTGAAATCAAATATGAAAATACACGGGGTCTCAAGTCCCAAAATGGTTGTTTTGTTTCAATCCACCGCTTTGTAAGAAACCTATTTGCTGCAGTTTCATTTCTTAAGGGACGACCGGGCAGTGTTTAGTCTTAATGATGCCGCTGCATTTTTGATTGCATTGTTTTCTTGTTAGATGCTGATTAACCTCTGGTCAAACCACCTTGATTGCTGCAATGGAAAAGTGTGGTATTGGAAAGAAATTACGGTATGATCCCAGTATCAGCTGTTTTGTGTATCTATGTCCCTTCTAGGTATCAGGCGTGGGCAAACTTTGGCCCTCCAGATGTTTTGGACTTCAACTCTCACAACCGGCTGTTAGGAATTGTGGGAGTTGAAGTCCAAAATGCCTGGAGGGCCGAAGTTTGCCCATGCCTGATATAGATCCTCCAGCGTGTTTTTGTGGGCTTCATGGGCCAGAGGTCCTTCATTTTAATAGGGTTTGCTATTATCTATGGTTTTGCATATATATATATAATATACTAGCTGTGCCCAGCCACACGTTGCTGTGGCGTATGGGAATCCTTTGTTGGCCAGGTTGAATAGCAGTGAATAGCCTTGCAGCCTCAAAGCCTGGCCGCTTTCTACCTTGCGGAATCCTTGGTCGGTCAGTTTGAGTAGCAATTAATAGTCTCGGTGTGGCAGGTATGAATGCTGCAATTAGGCACCTTGATTAGCATGTAATGGCCTAGTTGGGAGGTGTTAGCTGGCCCTGATAGTTTCCTTTCTGGAATTCCCAATTTCCCTGCTTTCAGAGTGTTGCTCTTTATTTATTTACCATCCTGGTTTTAGAGATTATATTGTTCTGTATTATTCTACCACAGTAATTATTTCATATTATATTTATAACCTTATATGATCTGCTTAGAAGTGGATGAGGCCCCTTCTACACCTGTATAAAATCCACACTGAAGTGGATGATATGGCAGTGTGGACTCAAGATAATCCAGTTCAAAGCAGATAATATAAGATTCCAAATGGGTTATACAGCTGTGTGGAAGGACCTTGAGTCTACACTGCCATATAATCCAGTTCAAATCTGATTATCTGCATTTTATAGGTAGTGTGGAAGAGGCTTAAGTGAGGCCTAACTCTGCCTGTCCCCTGGGCTGAGCGGGTTGCTAGGATACCAAGTGGGCGGAGTTTAGCCTTCTAACTGGCAGCAATTGGATAAAAACAATTATTCCTCTCCCTCTAATTAGGACTTTATTTTTCTTTTCTTTTTTTTGTATGAACGTAGAGGCAGGATGAGCGGTTGTGCTGCCAAGTTTAGTGTTTCTGGGATGTGTAGTTTTGTTTTGTCCTAGGCCGAAATTTTATTACCCTTTTATATATATAGATGAAGTCTGGATATGGGGGATTATAGTGGATGGTTTGTTTTTAGTTTTTAACAAGAGTGCTAGAACAGTGCCTCTGTCATAACACCATCTTAGCCGCAGTGGCGCAATGTGCCAGCTGAACTGCTGACCTGAAGGTTGCCGGTTTGAATTCGTGGGACAGGGTGAGCTCCTGTCTGCCAGCTCTAGCTTGCAGGGATATGAGAGAAACTTCCCAGCAGGACGGTAACACATCTGGGCATTCCCTGCTCAACGTCTCTGTAGATGGACAATTCTCTCACACCAGAAGCGACTTGCAGTATGATCTCAAGTAGCTGCTGACATTCATTTCCTTTACTAATGCAGTTGTGCTTTTGGGAGGACACAGTAGAGGTTAATATTCCCTTCCTCTCTATACATCGCCTTCCAACTTCCTAAAACACCCTGAAGCCACCCTGGACAGGATCATAGAGGCATCTCTTGTTAAAAAAAACCCTAAAAACAAATCATCTGACTATTACGGGTGTGTGAAATTCCAGAGTTCAATTCATTATTATTATTATTATTATTATTATTATTATTATTATATTGTATGACACAGCAAACAAGATAGATATGCTGGATTTCATATCACAAAATCACAAGTCGAACACTTCCCAAGTGTCTAGGACTGTGTGAAGTATTTTCGGATGATGTGTGCAGATCCCAGTAGGGTGGCCTTTTGCAGTTGGCAGATCGTAATTTTGTCAATGCCTATTGTTTCCAAATGCCAGCAGAGATCTTTTGGCACGGCACCCAGTGTGCCGATCACCACCGGGACCACCTGCACTGGTTTCTGCCAGAGTCTTTGAAGTTCAATCTTGAGGCCCTGATAGCGGCTGAGTTTTTCCTGTTGTTTTTCGTCAATGCGACTGTCACCTGGGATGGCGACATCAATGATCCAAACCTTTTTCCTTTCCACAACTGTGATGTCTGGTGTGTTGTGTTCCAGAACTTTGTCAGTCTGGATTCGGAAGTCCCACAGTATCTTTGCGTGCTCATTTTCCAATACTTTTGCAGGTTTGTGATCCCACCAGTTCTTTACTGCTGGGAGGTGGTACTTGAGGCATAAGTTCCAATGGATCATTTGGACCACATAGTTGTGCCTCTGTTTGTAGTCTGTCTGTGCAATTTTCTTACAGCAGCTGAGGATATGATCAATGGTTTCGTCAGTTTTATTATTGCTATTATTGCAATGAGCAAAAGGCTGGTGAATTGTCCCATGTGCTTTGTTCCAAGGAAGGCATGCCGGTTTGTGACAATGATTGTTGTGTGTGTTGTGTCACAGATAGGATGCCAAAAGATGAATTAGCTGTATTGTCGAATGCTTTCATGTCCGGAATCACTGGGTTACTGTGAGTCTTTTGGGTTGTTCTGGAACATGGCCATACAACCCGAAAGATTCACAGCAACCCATGAGTAGAGCTGCTTTCACAATCATTTCCAACCCCAGGCATTCTGGTAGTTTGGCAATGGGAGAAAGCTTGAGATTGCTAACACTTGATTACATGGACCGTAATAAAGTCGTCTTCTTCTAAGAGAGTCCTCAGGCCTTATCCCAAATTGTGATTCCCAGGATCCATTAGGTTACAATGGGCAATTGCAGAAAGGTTAAGGGCCAATTTGTCCCCTCGAAATCCTCAAACAACCTTTCCACCCAAGTGTTTCCAAATACAGCTTGATTGGCAGATTAGTCTTACCTGAGTACTTCCATTATTAGATGGCCACCATCACTATGCCCACCGTACCTGAGCTGCAAGCTTATTTATGAGCCTGTGGCATACACCGACATGAACAAGCAAAGTGGAAGTGTTTGTGCTCCTCCAGCATTTGCTGCCTGAGGCAATTGCTTCATTATGTCTAAAAGTCTGGCACCTGACCTCCAAGCTAACGCCTTCATCTCTATCACATAACAAGAACCAAAAAAAATACACACACCAAAGGGCAACATCAGTTCATTTTGGTTTTCTTTTTTCTCAAATTATTCTCATTTTTCTTCGCTTTTTTTTTTTAAAAAAAAGGCCCAATAAAACAAAACACATAAAAACCAAAAACAAACAAACAAACAAAAAGAAACCCGAAAGGAAAATAAAATGTACCATTTAATTTACTTCCCCTTTCTGAGCGTCGACACCAATAATTAATTAATAATTAAAACCTCCGGAAGGAAGAAAGGAGGAGGAGGAAAGGGGGAAATGAACAAAAACGGGGAGGGAAAAAAGCCCAAACCCTGCTTTGAACATCGTCTCGTTTGGAAAAGAAGTCCGTGGAAGGGAAAAAACAAGGCCTGGAGCGGAGTCCGTCCTCCTTTGTGGTCATGGAGAGTGTACAAACGTGCTCATGGTCCGTGGGTGAAGGGAAACGAAATACAGAACGGACCCCCAACCAAGTCCAGCATTCCCCCCAGCCTTCCGCTTCCCCACATTTCTCCCCCCCAGGATATCTGTCTCTGTCAGTGCTTGGGGAAGGAGGCATCCCTTTCCATCTGAGTCCGGCTCGCTTATCGTAATCTGGTCCCAAAATCTCGTTGGACGGAATGCCACTGGAAGTTCGGAAGTCTTGAGGTCTCAGATGTATCAGATTGGCTCTTTGTTTGGCAAAAAAAGGAGTGAAGGAGGGATGGGGGCGATAACACAGGATGCGCTCCGTCCATATTTGATCCATCTGGGTGGTGGGTTGGGGGTCAAGTGTGGCAGTGCGGACGGTGGCCATGCTTCGTGGCTGCAGAGGGGACACAGGAAGGAGGGCAGTCTATGGCACGGTCTTGCAGAGTGCGGGAGGAGCCAAGCGGAAGGGCAAGCCAGACCCCGAGGGCCACGGGTCGTGTGCCCCTCAACCTGGTGGGGCGGGTTGGCCAGCACCCCTCACTGAATCCGGAAACCTGGGGGAACCAAAGGAGAAGAGGATAGTGAGCGCCACTGAGAATGTCTTGCTTCTGTCATCCTGGCATCTTATGCGTGACTTATGCTGGCATGAAGCTTTACTCACTCCTTCCTCAGTCAAGGATATCTACGAGGGCTATCCAGAAAGTAGGCTACGTTTTGGATTTTAAAAAGGACAAAGTATAGGATAAATCATTTACCATATGCAGCTGAAAGACACATCCCAAAACTACAATCTCATGTAATCCCCATTTAAATTTAGCCACGTTTCTTATAGATAAATGAGTTTGAAAAGTACTGCACCAGTAAATTTGCCGCCTCTCTCCTCCGTTTCCAACAATGGGGGCGTGGCTGGCAGTGCAGCGTTTTGGCTACGCTGCAGGAAGGGGGAAGGGGGAAGAGCTGAGGACACAAGCGGGGAATTTACTGGTGCAGTACTTTCAAACTCATTTATCTATAAGAAACGTGGCTAAATTTAAATGAGGATTACATGAGATTGTAGTTTTGGGATGTGTCTTTCAGCTGCATATGGTAAATGATTTATCCTATACTTTGTCCTTTTTAAAATCCAAAATGTAGCCTACTTTCTGGATAGCCCTCGTATTTATACACATAATAAAAGTAAAAATCTGTATGTGTGTCCAGTGTATAACGTATTTATGTGAAACATAAATTACTTTTGTGTTTACTCTCAAGTCTCATCTCCAAGATTATGCATTATGCAAATATACCAAAATTAAAAACAAACAAACAAACCCCAAACACTTCTAGCCCCAAGTACTGTTTTTAAGAACTTATAAGTTTCCTTGAAACCCTGTCTTGGAGGAGAGGTGGGATGTAAAATACTGACTACGACAACAATCACAATCACTATCACAATCATATAGGCGCATCGTACATCATCAACAGTATTTTGGCCAGTGTATGTAGAAGAGCCCCGGTGGCGAAGTTTGTTAAAGCGCTGAGCTGCTGAACTTGCAGACTGAAAGGTCCCAGGTTCAAATCCCGGGAGTGGAGTGAATGCCCACTGTTGCTCCAGCTTCTGCTAACCTAGCAGTTCGAAAACATCCCAATGTGAATAGATCAATAGGTACCGCTCCGGCGGGAAGGTAATGGCGCTCCATGCAGTCATGCCAATGGCCACATGACCTTGGAGGTGTCTATGGACAATGCCGGCTCTTCGGCTTAGAAATGGAGATAAGCACCAACCCCCAGAGTCAGACATGACTGGACTTAACGTCAGGGGTATTGCACCAAATTGCTATGTGTGTGTGTGTGTAAAGAAATCCTTGCAAAGTTGCTTGCAAAAGATCTCTGCAAAAAGGGAGCTGAGCTTTTTGCAGAGGAAAGCCACGCCTCAAACAATGTATCGGTTTGCTGGCAGATGGCTGGGTCTGTCAGTTGGGAATCTGGGCTTGCAGGGAGAGCACAGAAAAGACTGGCTCTCTAGCTACGGTCAAGTAGCAGTTTAAATATGCTATGCTGGGTATATCGAATGCTGATTGATTAGTTACTGATCCTATGCAACTACAAGGACATAGTACGATTGCTGAACTGTTTATTTGACTTCAACTCAACAAGTAAAGTTTTCTTTGTTCTTTTAATTCCTCTGCCTGGTCTGAGTCTTTTGCATATGGTGTTAACTGGACGCTGCTGGTTCCGCTATACACACTCGCTAATGGACTTAACGTCAGGGGAAACCTTTACCTTTACCTATGTAGAGAACTGTAATGCTATTCTACTTTGCGTCTAACTAGGTTGGCCACCTTCACCATACAATTCGAAATGTCAACTACTCGTATCAAGTCTAACGTGCCATTGAATTTAATGCACACCTCAATTTTCAAAACCTGGAAACCCAAAAAAGTATTACATGAATGTATCGTTTGGGTGGAGAGGTCATGTATCATATTACATGAATCTAATGTGCATCCTAATTTTGGGAAGGTATTTCAGTAAAAAAAGGTGAGCACTGGAATTGAGTAAATATGGTATATTAGGAAAATGATTAAATGGAGACATAAAGAGCTAACTGCCTGGCGGAAGCTGCCACAGTCTGAAACCCTCATCAGATGCCTATGGATGAATCCTCAATACTTACTTCCCCTCCGGTGCCAGCAGTGAGCTTTACATGTAGTGCCATTGCCCCTCCATGCCCATTGCCATTCCCATTGGTCCTGGAAAGAGAGGGGAGAAGAGAGGTAAATGCCTTCCTGCATAAAGGGACCTTTGAGCTGGCTATCAGTTATCCATGGGCGTTCCTCTTCTCCCTCCCACGTGCCCGTTCACCTGTCAGTTGGCACTCACCTGGAGGACGGATCGCCATGTGCTGCTGCCCGTCCATGACGTAGCCCCCCATCGGTTGCCCATCGGGGCTGTACGGTGCACCCTGACCTGTCCAGAGAAGAGGAAGAACGTTTTAGGGAGAAGTCTTTCCCTGCTTCCAGGCTCTTTGCAGGTTCTAATAAATCCCCCTTAAAAATCCCATAACAATGGTCCCAGTTAATCCTCTGTCATCCCACTTTTTCCACCTGCTTTGAATATGTTCCCATTTCTCCCCCTCTCTCTCCTTTGTTTTTGCTTCAACTGTCCCACAGTGCCAAGAAATAGTTGACATTTCCATCAGCTCAGCAGGACAAAAGAAAAAGGTGTGGAATCTCGCCCTCTTGAAGACAGAATGTCCTACCTGTCCGATTTGATTGGTCAATCATAGGCTGAACTATGCGCCGCCGGGCATTAATAAACCTACAGGAAACAGAAGAGATTGTGAGTCCAACAGGGCTCTTGAAAAACTAGCCTACCCCTATTTGATTATATCTGCCAGAACCCACCCAAATAATAATAATAATAATAATAATAATAATAATAATAATAATAATAATAAGTATTGGAAAATGAACATGCAAAGATACTGTGGGACTTCCGAATCCAGACTGACAAAGTTCTGGAACACAACACACCAGACATCACAGTTGTGGAAAAGAAAAAGGTTTGGATAATTGATGTTGCCATCCCAGGTGACAGTCGCATTGACGAAAAGCAAGAGGAAAAACTCAGCCGCTATCAGGACCTCAAGATTGAACTTCAAAACTCTGGCAGAAACCAGTGTAGGTGGTCCCGGCAGTGATCGGCACATTGGGTGCCATGCCAAAAGATCTCAGGCGGCATTTGGGAACAATAGACATTGACAAAATCACAATCTGCCAACTGCAAAAGGCCACCCTGCTGGGATCTGCACGCATCATCCGAAAATACATCACACAGGGAAGTGTTCGACTTGTGATTTTGTGATATGAAATCCAGCATATCTATCTTGTTTGCTGTGTCATAATTAGTAGTAGTAGTTTTGGAGCACAATACTCCTGATCTCACAATCATGTTAAAAAAACAAAGTGTGGATCGTTGATGTTGCAATCCCAGGTGACAGCAGAATCGACGAGAAGCAACTGGAAAAGCTGACACAATATGAGGATTTAAAGATCGAACTGCAAAGACGCTGGCACAAGCCAGTCAAGGTGGTCCCAGTGGTGACCGGCACACTGGACGCAGTGGCTAAAGACCCTGGCCTACACTTGAAAACAATCAGCGTTGACCAAATAACCACTTGTCAGCTGCAAAAGGCCACCCTACTCGGATCTGCACGTATTCTTCACAGATACATCACGTCGTCCTAGACACTTGGGAAATGTCCGACGTGTGATCCAATACAACAACCAGAATAGTGATCTTGTTTGCTGTGTACTCATCTTGTTGTGTATCTAATAATAATAATAATGAGTTTATTACCCATCTCTCTCTGTGACTCGATTTGTTATTCCATAGTTATATATCTGTAACTCTAGGTCACAAACCCATAAGTGCAATACTAAATGCTAGACTACATTGTTTTTAAAACAAACATAGCTAACAACAGTTAAATTAAAAGATAAAGACACAATATGTCACTTTGCATGTTCTTGCTACATAATTCAAATCTTAAAGGCCTGTATAAAATACCTTTATCTGATAGTATAAAGGAAGAAAAATAGTATTATTATTATCAATATTTATTTATTTATTTATTCATTCATTCATTTCTATCCTGCTTTTCTCCCATAGGTGGGATTCAAAGCGGCGGACCCCAGGCTGCAGTTGGCACGGTTTTAAAATATTTTAATTGATTATTTGATTTTATTTGATAAATGATTGGAAATATGTTTAGTATTTAATCATCATCATCATCATCATCATCTTTATTTGTATTGGGTCACTGTGAGTTTCCCGGGCTGTATGACCATGTTCCAGAAGCACACTCTCCTGATGTTTCGTCCACATCTATGACAGGCATCCTCAAAGATTGTGAGGTCTGTTGCAAACTAGGCAAGTGGGGTTTATATATCTCTGGAATAATGTCCAGGGTGGGAGAAAGCGCTCTTGTCTGTTGGAGGCAAGTGTGAATGCTGCAATTGGCCACCTTGATTAGCATTGAATAGCCTGGCAGCTTCAAAACCTGTCTGTTTCCTGTCTGGGGGAATCGTTTGTTGGGAGGTGTTACCTGGCCCTGATTGTTTCCTGTCTGGAACTCACAGCAACCCTGAGATTCTGGCCATGAAAGCCTTCGACAACACATTATTTACATTATTTATTGTTATGAAACTATTTTAATGTAAACGATTTTAATGTAAGTGGATAGGCTATAATATCTATCTATCTATCTCAGACTGGAAAGCAAAAGATGGTCACTGTATGCACGGCTCCGTTGTGCGTCGTCACAATTCTCGAACGCATTTTCATATTGTGCCATCATTGAAAAAGAAAATTCAGCTATTTTTAAATGAAAAACAAACCAAATATCCCCGGTCTTATGTGCTGTGACAAAAATGCCCAGAATGGACCCTTCAAACAACGAAGTATAAGACTTGGGGGGAAAAGATTCATCTGAAAGCATTCAAAGTCCGTCCTGTGAGCTGAGACCCTTACCAGTTATTCACTTGCAAAATCGTCAGTCCCGTATCCTGAGCTAACTGTTTCTTTTGTTCTTCTGAGGGATAGGGATGCTGTCAAGAGAGAAAAAGGAAGACAAATAAATATAGTGTTTATTATTTCAAGAGTTTGAGGGTTTTTTTGTTTTTTAATATATTTTTATTGAGGTTTTACCTTATAAGATAGAGTAAATTAACATCAAAAGAATGAGAACATTTGATTGTATAGAAAGTAGGAAAACTGCGATTAAAAAAGGATCAAAAAGGGAGAGACAGAGAACCCCCCCCCCCAAAAAGCCAAAAACAAAGTTAAAGTGTCTATATATATATATATATATATATATATATATAAAATTTATTTATTTGCGACATTTATATACCGCCCTTCTCACCCCGAAGGGGACTCAGGGCGGTTTACAAATATATATACATACAATATATTATACAACTATATCGCAATATTATTAGTAATATTGCATGTAATATAAATATACAATTATAATAGTGAATTATATATATATTATATATATTATATATATATAATTATACAATTATATTATACAATTATATATATACACACACATATATATACATACATATATATATATATACACACACACACACATATATACACATACTAGCTGTGCCCAGCCACGCGTTGCTGTGGCGAAGTATGGAGGTATGGGAAATAAAGTATCGAGGAATTGGTGGTAGTTAAGGTAAAGGATCCCCTGGGCTGAGTGGGTTGCTAGGAGACCAAGTGAGTGGAGCTTAGCCTTCTAACTGGCAGTAATTGGATAAAAACAATTATTCCTCTCCCTCTAATTAGGACTTTATTTTTCTTTTCTTTTTGTTGTATCAACCTAGAGGCATGGATGAGGGGTTGTGATGTCAATTTTCGAGGTTGTGGGGTGTTTACTTTTGTTGTTTTGTCTGCTGCCGTGATGCCATCACTCTTTTACATATAGATACACACACATACATGTACATACACAAAAATCTGAACAAATGGCGATATAAAAATGCAAAAGTACTTGGTAAAGAAACACACCAAAAAGCAAAAAAGCATTAGACACTTCGAGTAGAATCACTAGATTAGAAGCAGCTGACATTGGTAATGTTCTAACAAAGAACTGCCAAAATTGTTAAAATTAAACAATCATTGTTGTTCCAGTACAACAGTTGGAAAATATAATAGTAATAATAATAATAATAATAGTAGTAGTAGTAGTAATACTAATAGTCAGGATTTCCAAGCAGTATGTCATCATTTGATTACCAGAGAGATATAGAAGAATAATATAACGTGCATTTATGATAAGTCTATATTTCATTAAAGCTAGTAATGAATCATGTTCTTACTCCTAGCCACCAGCAGATGTGAACTCTAGTTCTTTTTTTCTTCATCATGACTTTTTTTTTAAACATAAACGAGTGGTGAAAATTAAAGTGTATAAAAGTCAAATTTGAAACCCCCACGTTGAAATAGACTTTCCTTCTAAAAACCTTTAGGAAAGACTGGGAGCCCTTCAAAAGGTTTTTAGAAGGAAAGTCTATTTCAACATGGGGGTTTCAAATTTGACTATTATACACTTTAATTTTCACCACTCGTTTATGTTAAAAAAAAAAGTCATGATGAAGAAAAAAAGAACTCGGAAGGGTCTTTTGACTGGAGATACCCTGTCAGAATGTCCATCTCAGCCACCTCCGTCACTTTCAGGATCCATTCCTCCATTTCTGGTGTTTTCTCCAATTTTCAGGCTCGTGCATAAACTATTCTCGCAGCAGTTGTCATCAAAGTGAAGAGTTTGAGGGTTTATGGCTTAGTGAGAAAGACATTCAGCAATCAAACCTTGGTTCTATACAACAATTTGTGGGGTTTTTATCCTCATCTTCTCAAGGGTTAGTCCTGTATTTTTTTCCCAAACTTAGCTGTACATTCCACTTTTCCTATAGTGAGCCCAAGACTCTCCTCCTACATGATGGGGATGGACTAGATGACCCCATAGGGTCCCTTACAACTCTTATTATTCTATGATTCTATGTTTTACCCTCAAAACAACAATCCTAAGAGGTGGGTCAGCCAGTGAAGTAGAAAGAGAGAAGAACTATTCCAAGAGTCATGGCTTAGTAGTTGTCAGTAGTGTATGCCACAGAGTTCACCCCAGTTTAAGGTTCTTCCCATGACCTTGTAGCACCTTAACTTCCTTCTTGTTTACAAGTTCCACTCAGTGCACTTTGCCCAGCTCATATTATGTTTTTATTGCTGTGTTTTTCATGTGTTTTACAATGATTGTGATTTTTTTTGCCTTTTAAATTTATTTGTGTGTTTTTGTATTTGATATTTGTATTTGATATCACTGTATGCTCGTTTTATATCTGTGATCCGCCCCGAGTCCCTCTGGGGAGATGGTGGCGGGGTAAAAAAAAAAATTATTATTATTTTATTATTATTTTATTATGACACAGCAAACAAGATAGACATGCTGGATTTCGTATCACAAAATCACAAGTCGAACACTTCCCAAGTGTCTAGGACTGTGTGATTTATTTTCGGATGATGTGTGCAGATCCCAGTAGGGTGGCCTTCTGCAGTTGGCAGATTGTGATTTTGTCAATGTCTATTGTTTCCAAATGCCGGCTGAGATCTTTTGGCACGGCACCCAATGTGCCGATCACCACCGGGACCACCTGCACTGGTTTCTGCCAGAGTCTTTGAAGTTCAATCTTGAGGTCCTGATAGCGGCTGAGTTTTTCCTGTTGTTTTTCATCAATGCGACTGTCACCTGGGATGGCAACGTCAATGATCCAAACCTTGTTCTTTTCCACAACTGTGATGTCTGGTGTGTTGTGTTCCAGAACTTTGTCAGTCTGGATTCGGAAGTCCCACAGTATCTTTGTGTGCTCATTTTCCAATACTTTTGCAGGTTTGTGATCCCACCAGTTCTTTGCTGCTGGGAGGTGGTACTTGAGTCATAAGTTCCAATGAATCATTTGGGCCACATAGTTGTGCCTCTGTTCGTAGCCTGTCTGTGCAATTTTCTTACAGAAGCTGAGGAGATGATCAATGGTTTCGTCAGTTTCCTTGCACAGTTTGCATTTGGGTCACCAGCTGATTTTTCGATCTTGGCCTTAATTGCCTTTGTTCTGTTGTCTTGCTCCTGGGCTGCAAGGATCAGGCCTTCTGTCTCCTTCAGGGTCCCATTCGTGAGCCAGAGCCAGGTCTTCTCCTTATCAGCTTTTCCTTCAATTTTGTCAAGGAACTTTCCATGCAATGTTTTGTTGTGCCAGCTGTCAGCTCTAGTTTGTAGTATGGCTTATTTTATTATTATTATTATTATTATTATTATTATTATTATTATTATTATTATTATTATTATTATTAGGGTCTTGAATCTGGATCTACAAAGCTGCAGCTGAAGCCGTATCATGACCCTACAAGACTGAGAGATTGCCTCCTCCACAGCCACAATGATGCTGGAATTCAAGTGGGGGGGATGTAGGGGGTGCTTAGTGAAAACTACAAGAGCCACCCTCTTAGGCCCCTTCTCCACTGCCATATAAAATCCAGATTATCTGCTTTGGATTATATGGCAGTGTACACTCATATAACCCAGTTCAAAGCAGACAATGCGGATTATCTGCTTTGATAATCTGGATTATATGGTAGTGTAGAAGGATCTTAGTTTGAGTGAAATCCTGCACCTGCTTTCCATGTCTTATATAAACAGCCAAATGTGTATTATTCAGACAGACCTTTTGCCAGGCCCTTCCTCTGAAATATTCACCGGTGCCTCCTATCTAAATACTAACTTGGGCTAACTTAGCTTCCAGGAGAACAAGAGGTTAAGATGGCCACAAGGAATCTTGTTTTATTGTTCTACTGTTTTATTATGTTATTGTTAAAAGGTAAAGGTTTTCCCTGACAAGTCCAGTTATGTCCGACTCTGGGGGTTGGTGCTCATCTCCATTTCTAAGCCAAAGAGCCGGCGTTGTCCGTAGACACCTCCAAGGTCATGTGGTCACTGGCATGAGCTGGAGCCAACAGCGGGCGTTCACTCCGCTCCCCAGATTTGAACCTGTGACATTTCGGTCTGCAAGTTCGGCAACTCAGCGCTTTAATACACTGCGCCACTGGGGGCTCCATGTTATTGTTACTATTTGACTATTTTATTATGTTAATGGATCCCCCGGTGGCGCAGCGGATTAAAGTCCTGAGCTGCTGAACTTGCGGACCAAAAGGTCACAGGTTCGAATCCAGGGAGCGGAATGAGCACCTGCTGTTAGCCCCAGCTTCTGCCAACCTAGCAGTTCGAAAACATGCAAATGTGAGTAGATCAATAGGTACCGCTCTGGCGGGAAGGTAACGGTGCTCCATGCAGTCATGCCGGCCACATGACCTTGGAGGTGTCTATGGACAACGCCAGCTCTTCAGCTTAGAAATGGAGATGAGCACCAACCCCCAGAGTTGGACACGAGTAGACTTAATGTCAGTGGGAAACCTTTACCTTTATTTTACTATTATGTTAATGTGTCAGTATTTTTACCGGTTGATGATGCGTATCATGTATTCATTTTACTTTGCTTTATTGTAATTGTCTGGGCTTGGCCCCATGTTAGAGATGGAGGCGGGGTACAAAAATAAAGTTGTTGTTATTATTATTATTATTGACACAAAGACACAGTATGACACAGCAAACAAGATAGATATGCTGGATTTCGTATCACAAAATCACAAGTCGAACACTTCCCAAGTGTCTAGGACTGTGTGATGTATTTTCGGATGATGCGCGCAGATCCCAGTAGGGTGGCCTTTTGCAGTTGGCAGATCGTAATTTTGTCAATGTCTATTATTTCCAAATGCCGGCTGAGATCTTTTGGCACGGTACCCAGTGTGCCGATCACCACCAGGACTACCTGTACTGGTTTCTGCCAGAGTCTTTGCAGTTCGATCTTGAGGTCCTGATGGTGGCTGAGTTTTTCCATTATTATTATTATTATTATTATTATTATTATTATTATTATTATTATTATTATTATTATTATTATCTAAGAACACCCTATTAGTGTATGATCAGTTCAGGTCATAGAATCCTAGAGTTGGAAGGGACCCCAAAGGCCATCCAAACTATCCAACCTGGTTCTGTCATGCAGGAAGACACAATCAAAGAACCCCTGAAAGATGGCCATCTAACCTCTGCTTAGAAACCTCCAGAGAAGGAGACTTCACCACACTCTGAAGCAGCATATTGCACTTCTTGGCCTTTTCGTGAAAATCGAGCGTGCCATGCATACGCTTTTTATCATCCATTCCACTCCGGCTCCAAGCTCTCAAGGAGATATTCAATCTAGGAAGCTCTCCTTTTCCTTCTCCCATTGTCTTCTTCATTGGATGGGGACCTCTTGCTCCCAGGTCCATCCCGGTCCCCCCATTCCACTTCTCTGGCCTTTTAGCTGCCAGTCCGGATGATGGATGGGAAGCCCTTTGCCCGCAGGTCAAGCAGCTGGACCTCTGTGCGAGGCCTCCTCCTGACATCCCAATGATGGATGAGCCAAGGTCTTGCCCAGCCTCTCAGGTCACAAGGCGCCCTGGATTCAAAAGCACCAAGGAGGCCATGGAAACAAACGTCCCCACCTGCCCTGAGCCCCTGACCCAGCTGGGACCCCTCTCAAGAGACCACCGATGATCCCATTACCCTGCAATGAGGGATGAACCAATTTCCCAAGAAAGCCCTGTGTCCTTTCGGCATTTTTGGAAATACCCTGGCACACAAATAAACGTATCCCTCTTGAAGAATCCTCACTCCACAGTTTTGACTTTTGTGGATTTGATTACTAATGTTCTCTACGGGGATCTCTCGATCCCGCAATGTGATCCAGTCCTCAATTTTTGGCTGAGCCTACTGGCAAGAGCAAGGCTCTTCACCTCTTCTTCTCCACTTCCCCCTAAACAGGTTAACTGAGTGCTTACTACTTTTTGTACTTTGTTTGCAGCAATTGAGGTCAACTGAGGAAAAAGGGAGGAAAAGGAAAGAGGAGTGGGAAACTGGGACATTCTAAAAGCAGCCTTATACGCTGGCCTTCCGAAGACAAAAACCCGTAAGATCCAAATGGTCCAAAATGCGGCAGCCAGGCTGCTAGCGGGATCATCTATAAGATCCCATATTACACTGATTCTGAAACAACTGCATTGGCTACAAATAGAACATCGGATCTCTTACAAGATACTGATCCTGACATTTAGAGCTCGAAATGGCCAAGGACCATTATATCTTAGGGACCGCCTCATTCCTTTTTCCATCCGTGGTCACCTTGATCCTCCCAGGAAAATCTCCTATACGTACCGGGCCCTAGGGAGGTACGCCTGGAAGCCTTTTCGATCTATGCTCCAATTCTGTGGAACTCATTGCCTCCATATGTTAGCGCAATGTCGGAGTTGCGACCTTTTGTAAAAGCGCTCAAGACTTGGCTGTTTGGTTGTGCATTTAAGTAAATCAGATCTAATTTGCCAAATAGTCACTGTTGAATGTTTTTAGGTTGAACATTTTTATTTATTTATTTTTATTTATTTATTTATTTCCAGAATTTATACCCAATTTTTATGTTTTTATGTTGAATGTTTTTATGATGAATGTTTTTATGTTGAATGTTTTTATGTTGAATGTTTTTTATATTGTGGAACGATATTTTAAATTGTAAGTCGCTCGGAGCACTCTGGTGGAGAGGGACTAATTAAGAAATAAAGTGAAGTGAAGTGAAGTGAAAGTGGGATGACAAAGGACTAATCAATTGTCCGAGCCAATGATAGATAGATAGATACCTGCCACCTTAGGCTCCTGACATATATGATAGACTAGCTTGGGTACCTGGGTGATTTGTAAAAGTCAGAATTTTACTTGTACAAAATGCATAGGGTTGCGGATTAAGTACAACTGACAAGGATGATATAGAATGGTTAAAAATAGATTCTGAAAAAGTAGAGGAAGAAATTCGGAATATATTTTTTAAGGATTTCACGAGAAAGGAAATTAGGGAAATTGGAAACCCAATGTTAAGGAATGTATTAGATATATGGATTAAATATAAGAAAAAGTTAATACCGGAGGGTTCAAGAATAATCCCAGTTATAATGGAAAGGAAGTTCCCAAAAAATTTAAAAAATATATTGGATAAAGTATTAAGGGAAAAAAACCTAGACAAAATAGGGGACTGGATTAAGAGGGGAATGAAGAAGGAAAAGATAAAGGAAGAATTTAGGGAAATAAAATTGACATGGTTCCATGGTGTTCAGCTAGAGCAATGGTATAAGAATTGGGTAAAAAATAATAAAGAGGGGAAGGAACCTAACCAATTTGAACAAATAATACAAAATGGAAGGGATATAGATGATTATAAAAAAATGAAAGGTGTAACTGGTAGAATCTATAGAATACTGGGTGGAATAAAAGTAGGAGACAGAAAAAATATTACTCTTAAGGAATTATGGGAGGAGGAGTTAGAGATGAAAATAAATGAAATGGAATGGTCACAATTGTGGAAACAAAGGCACTTGAAAAATTTATCAATAAGAGTTAAAGAAAATTATTATAAGATAATTTGGAAATGGTATTTAACGCCATTAAAAATGTCAAATATTAATAAAAACCATCCAAAAAATTGCTGGAGAGGCTGTCAGGAAGTGGGAACATATATACATATGTGGTGGCATTGTAAATATGTTAGGAAATTTTGGTACAAAATATTTAAAGAGATAGAGGATATAATGAACATCAAATTGGAAAGAAACCCTGGTACTGCATTATTATCAATATATAATAATAATAAGATAGAAAAAAAAGAAAAAGAAGCAATAACAAATTTATTGACAGTAGCAAGACTGCTTATAGCAAGGAACTGGAGAAAAGTAATAGATGTACAGATTGAAGAATGGTACAAGGAAGTATGGAAATTGGCAATAAATGATAAGCTAACATGTAAATTAAAAGTTAAAAGAGGGATATGGAAAAAAATGATTTTGAGGATGTATGGGGGAAATTTATTGAGAAAGGACTCCAAAAAAGGGATGGAGGGCTACCGCCTCAGGAAGAAACGAGATTTTGGTTAGACAATACATAAGAAATGGCTTGGGGAGGGAGGGGGGGATACACAGTGGTGAAGAAATATAGATAGACAAAGGTTAATGATGTAGTAGATATTAATCAACAGTAGATATAAAAGAATGATGCAAGTATTGTATGATAAATTAAATATCTGCTATGTGACAAAAGCAATTATTGTATGAAAATTTTTAAATTCAATAAAAACGACTATAAAAAAAAACAAAAAAAAAAACAACTGACATCATGCCAGGTCAACCCAAGAAACTCCCTCAATATTTAAAGTTTGTTATGTTGGGCAAGTTTGCTCTAGATGCATCATCAGCGATTCAGTGTGCTCTCTGGCTGTAGGGTAAACTACAACTCCCACTATGGTCAGTGCCCTCAAACCACTCTAGCAGGTTGAGTTAGTCATGGGGTTTCTGTGTGTCAAGTCTGGTACAGGTTCATCATCGGTGGAGGTCACAGTTTCCCTGGTTGTGGGTCAGTTCCCCCCAAACCCCTGCAGTAATCAAATTTCGGCATATCAGGTCTGTGTGCCAAGTTTGGTCCAAATCCATCAGTGTTTGGGTTCACAGTGCTCTCTGGATGTAGGTGAACTACAACTCCCACAAATCAAGGTGAATTTTCCCCAAAGACCTCCAGTATTGTTTGCTGGTCATGCGTGCCAAGTCTGGTCTAATTCCATTCATTGGTGGAGTTCAGAGTTCATTGATTGCAGGTGAACTACAACTCCAAAATGACCAAGTCCCCTCAAAACCCACCAAAATTGGGCATATAGGGTATGCATTCCAAATTGGATCCAGATCCATCACTGTTTGGGTTCATAGCATGTTCTGGATATAGGTGAACTACAACTCCTATAAAGACCTCCAGTATTTTTTGTTGGTCATGGGGTTTCTGTGTGCCAAGTTAGTTCCAGGTCCATCATTGGTGGTGTTCAGAGTGCTCTTAGATTACAGGTGAACTATACATCCCAGTCCCTACAACTCCTATAAATTGTGGTGAATTTTCCCTAAGCCTCTCTAGTATGTTCAGTTGCTGATCAGTTCCTCTATTTGCTGTGCGCCATAGAAAAGAATAGGAAAGGGTTATAGGAGAGGAAGTGAGTGGGGTCATGCAAATTCCACACCAATGGAGAGAGTAAGAAACACTGAGATGTCTGTGGTGGAGGAAAACAGAAAATCTCAAAGGAAATTGTCTCCATATGAAAGCTTTCATTTGGGTGGTGGGCAATAGGAGAACATTGGCAGGGCTCTTGGACATGTTTACGGCACTCGCTATAACCTGCAATGTCATTGGAGGAAGGACCTTTGGTGGCTCCTGAATGGTGGGAGTTATAGCTATTTGTGGAAGTGGGAACCTATCTATGTAAGTGGACATCCCAGCCGCACACATACAGTAGAGTCTCACTTATCTAAGACTTGCTTATCCAAGGTTCTGGATTATCCAATGCATTTTTGTAGTCAATGTTTTCAATATATCGTGATATTTTGGTGCTGAATTTGTAAATACAGTAATTACAACATAACATTACTGCGTATTGAACTACTTTTTCTGTCAAATTTGTTGTATAAAATGATGTTTTGGTGCTTAATTTGTAAAATCATAAGCTAATTTGATGTTTAATAGGCTTTTCCTTAATCCCTCCTTATTATCCAAGATACTTGCTTATCCAAGCTTCTGCCGGTCTGTTTAGCTTGGATAAGTGAGATTCTACTGTACATATTTTCATATTTATTATGTGTATAGAAGATAGATAGATAGCTAGATAGATAGATAGATAGATGCCTGCCACCTTAGTCTCCAGTAGAATATGATAGATGATAGATAGATAGATAGATAGATACTGTAGGTAGGTAGGTAGATAGATAGATAGATAGATAGATAGATAGATAGATAGATAGATAGATACATACTGTAGGTAGGTAGGTAGGTAGGTAGATAGGTAGATAGATAGATAGATACTGTAGGTAGGTAGGTATGTAGATAGATAGATAGATAGATAGATAGATAGATAGATAGATACTGTAGGTAGGTAGGTAGGTAGGTAGTTAGATAGATAGATAGATGCCTTCCACCTTAGTCTCCAGGAGAATATGATAGATGATAGATAGATAGATAGATAGATACTGTAGGTAGGTAGGTAGGTAGGTAGGTAGGTAGATAGATAGATACTGTAGGTAGGTAGGTAGATAGATAGATAGATAGATAGATAGATAGATGCCTTCCACCTTAGTCACCAGGAGAATATGATAGATGGTAGACAGATAGATAGATAGATAGATAGATAGATAGATAGATAGTGTAGGTAGGTAGGTAGATAGATAGATGCCTGTCACCTTAGTCTCCAGGAGAATATGATAGATGATAGATAGATGATAGATAGATAGATAGATACTGTAGGTAGGTAGGTAGATAGATGATAGATAGAGATAGACATATCCTTAGCTATCCAATGACCAGACAATGTGATATAGGACTCTTATTCCTTTATTCCTTTCGCTATAGATGCTCAGCCTCCGAAAGCCACCGTGCCCCCTTCGTACCCCTCCTCCCTCCCTGCCAATACGTTCAGGGTAATTGGCTAGAATTGATTACCCTTCACCAGCCTCTAATAGCTTTATAGCTCCTTCAATTAGCCACTAATTGGCCAGCGCTCATTAACTCGCCTTTGTTTAACTAACCAGGGAGAGGCCCTGCCTAATTGCCTGGCAGCACTGCGAGCAGGGCGGCACAGAGAGCCAAGGCCGGGGAAGGGAAAATGCCTGGGTGGCGGGCATGGAAAAATGCCCACCGATAGAGCAAGCGGCCTGCCCGCTGCTTGGAAAACAACTGCCGGCGGGCAGAGCGATAAGCTAGCGGCAATTACTGCACCCGACCCTGCAATGCTTCATAGATGTAAACAGAGATGTCTGTGGCCAAACAGCACCAGGATGAGGTCAAAATGGAAAGATTTACCAATAAGGAAGTATACATAGGCCAGCAGCAGTTTGCTTTTGCTTGAGACTACTGGGGAGATTTCCACTTCTTACCGACAAGTGTTGAAACAGCCAGGCGCGCATAATATTTGTGGCCACTTTGGGGAAGATTCCTCGCTTCTTGTTCCTTTTTTTGTCTCGGTCTAAGTCATCGTCATCTCCTGTGCTGGGAGAAGCCACGCTGTTGTCTAGACAGTCACCTGGGAGAAAAGGGAAGAAAGGGGGAATGTGAGCCAACAACATGACGCTGCAGCAAACAAGGCAAAAAACATTCTAGACTGCACTAACAGAACTATAGTTTCAGCCAAGACACTACACCTGGAGGACCAACATCCTTGAACTACGAGAGATCGCCTAAGTAAGTAAGTTATAGGGTTGTTGTGTGTTTTCCGGGCTATATGGCCATGTTCCAGAAGCATTTGCTCCTGACATTTTGCCCACATCTATGGCAGGCATCCTCAGAGGTTGTGAGGTCCCACCCTGGACATTATTCTTCAGATATATACACCCCACTTGCCTAGATTTCAACAGATCTCAACAACCCTGTGATTCCGGCCATGAAAGCCTTTGACAACACAAAGTATTTATTTATTTATTTATTTATTTATTTATTTATTTATTTATTTATTTACAGTACAGTAGAGTCTCACTTATCCAACACTCGCTTATCCAATGTTCTGGATTATCCAACGCATTTTTGTAGTCAATGTTTTCAATACATCGTGATATTTTGGTGCTAAATTCGTAACTACAGTAATTACTACATAGCATTACTGCATACTGAAATATTTTTCTGCCAAATTTGTTGTATAACCTGATGTTTTGGTGCTTAATTTGTAAAATCATAACCTAATTTGATGTTTAATAGGCTTTTCCTTAATGCCTCCTTATTATCCAACATATTCACTTATCCTACATTCTGCCAGCCCGTTTATGTTGGATAAGTGAGACTCTACTGTATTTATATTCCGCCCTTCTCACTCCGAAGGGGACTCAGGGCGGATCACATTACACATATAAGGCAAACATTCAGTGCCTTAAAATAGAACAAAGCAGGACAAACACGGGGCTCTGGGCTGTCCTCGAACTCATGACCTCTTGGTCAGAGTGATTTGTTGCAGCTGGCTGCAGCTGGTTGCTTAACAGCCTGTGCCACAGCCCGGCCCAAAGTACATAAGTAATAGTTTCAAAACACACGGGTAGTAATAGTCCTACTACATTCCATGATAGTTAGGCCTCATCTGGATTTTTGTGTCCACTTCTAGGTGTTTTATTTTAAAAAGGATATACGCAAGTCTGAGCAGGTCCAGCAACAAAAAGGATAAGAGGTCCAGAGAATAAAACAATAATTGATAATACAGGCGAATGGAGACTCCACCACAGACATCAGAAGAGCTGCAAGGCCAAGAACAAGCCTCGAGAATCAAGACAAAGACCCACCCAGAAAAAAAGTGTTCTATCAGACATCAAGGGAACCACTGACCACATAGGGAAGCTGATGAAGAAACACAACCTACAAACTAGCTACAGACCCACTGAAAAAATCCAACAAATGTTACATTCAGCAAAGGACAAGAGGGATCCTCTCACCTCTGCAGGAGTCTACCGTATACCATGCAGCTGTGGACAAGTCTACAGAGGGACCACCAAACACAGCAGCATTGCCCTGACACGAATCAAGGAACATGAAAGGCACTGCAGACTAAGTCAACTAGAGAAGTCAGCCATAGCAGAGCACCTGATGAACCAAACTGGATACTGCATATTATTTGAGAACACAGAACTGCTGGACCTCTCTCACAACCACCATGTCAGACGACACAAAGAAGCCATTGAAATCCACAAGTATGTGGGCAATTTTAAGCATGAAAATGAACACAATCTGGTAACCAGTATTAAAACACTCCAAAATCAGTACAGTAAATACAGAACAACACTCACAAAACAGAGGAATTCCAGCCATGAATCAAACAGGGTGAGCTAACACCTCCCAGTAAAGGATTCCCCCAGGCAGTAAGCAGCTAGGCTTTGAAGCTGCAAGGCTAATCAAGGTGGCCAATTGCAACATTCACACTTGCCTCCAACAGACAAGAGTTCTTTCTCCCACCCTGAACACTCCACCCATATCTAAACCTCAGTTGCCTTTCCAACAGACCTCACAGCCTCTAAGGATGGCTGCCATAGATGTGGGCGAAACATGAGGAAACATGGCCATAGAGCCCAAAAAACTCACAGCAACCCAAGACAGGAGTTTTACAATCATTTCTTATGTAACCACTAGAGGGAAGCAAAGTATTTTGAACAGCTAAATAAATACCCCCTAAAGGTGAACAGAAGAATTTCACCATTTGTAGATGGAAATAGATGAAGCAAGCACAATTTTGAACTGATATTGGGTAACTAGGCTATTGTTAGAACCAGCGTGGTGTAATGGTTTGTACACTGGAGTATGACTCTCGAGAACAGTTTTCGAAACTCCGCTCAGCCATGAAAGCCATGAAAGCTTACTTGATGCAGGTCACACACTCTCAGCCCCAGAAAACCGCATAATTGGTTCATTATTTATTATTTATTTATTTACAGCATTTATATTCTGCCCTTCTCACCCCAAAGGGGACTCAGGGCGGATCACATTACACATATAGGCAAACATTCAATGCCTTTTAACATAGAACAAAGACAAGACAAACATAGGCTCCGAGCGGGCCTCGAACTCATGACCTCCTGGTCTGAGTGATTCACTGCAGCTGGTTACAGCTGGCTTGCTCTCCAGCCTGCGCCACAGCCGAGCCCATTATAAGAGGGTTATCCAGAAAGTAGATTACATTTTAGAATTTAAAATGAACAAAGTTTAGGAGAAAACATGTACCATATGCAGTTGAAAGCCACACCCAAATACCACTTCTCAGCATAGTTGCCATTCAAATCTAGGCACTGATCATAGCGATGAATGAGCTTGGCAAATTCTTCCCCACAAAACTCTGCCACTTGCGTCCTGGCGTTTTGGCGACGATGCGCAGCTGCAGGAAGGGTGACCGGCTGGTTAAGGACACAAGCGGCAGAGTTTTGTGGGGAAAGAATTGCCAAGCTCATTCATCGCTATGATAAGTGCCTAGATTTGAATGGCGACTATGTTGAGAAGTGGTATTTGGGTGTGGCTTTCAACTGCATATGGTAAATGTTTTCTCCTATACTTTGTTCATTTTTAATTCCAAAACGTAATCTACTTACTGGATAACCTCGTATGTTGTATACGGCCTGAAGGCACACAACAACACTGTTGTACTTCCTCATCTGACTCACCTTACCTCTCTCATACTCATAGATGGTCAAACGACCTAGATCCAGCCACTACAAATCCTGAATTTGAAAATATAATATCAGAAGTAGACCTTATCTGAATTAGGAGAACCTGAAAATGACCTAGGGAGCATATATCAGGCATGCTGCTGCAAGCCAACACTACAGATCTATTTTACAGGTTGGTTGTATGTATGATTGAGAAAGACCACCATGTGCAATAACAATAAGAAGGTATATAGTTGGCCTTCCATAACCACAGATTTTGCATTTATGGATATCAAACCATCTACAGCTTCAAAATATATTTGAAAGAATCCCAAACCTTGATTTTGCCATTTTATATCAAGAAGACCCCTCTATGCTGCCATTAGTATATATAATAGGACTTGAATTCCATTGATTTTGGTAGGTCCTGAAATCAAACCACAACAGATGCCATTACCATGAAACACATAATACTAAAAGGTACCCTAAGCGAGGCTTGGATAAGTGAGACTCTACTGTAGTTGCTATACTCCAGAATTTTCATTTTTGTAGCTGCCACAAACTATATTGAATCGGTTGAGACTTGCTGAGATATTCATTGAAAAAATTGAGCAAACTGTGCAGCAGGATGTTCCTCAAAAACAAAATTTTGGCAGTTTAATAAACTTTTTCCATGTTTTGTAATAGAACCAATTAGGAAATTGCATTTATAACCCAGTAGAAAAACAGTGTTACATCGTATTACACATAAAAAGTGAAAAATGTCTATGTGTGTACGTGGCGGAGGTGTCCACTTACTGGGACCAGACTTGGCACAGAGAAGCCCCATGACCAACTGCACATACTGCAGGGGTTAGTTGGAATGGACCTTGATTTTGAGAGTTATAGTTATATGGATACCTGCATCCAGAAGGCACTGAACCCAGCTGACATCAGATCTTGACCAAACTTGGCACACAGACCAAACATGGCCAACTGTGCATACAGGCCTGGTTTGGGGGTGATTGACCTCGGATCTGGGAGTTATAGTTCACTCATATCCAGGGAGCCCTGAACCTGGCTGATGACAGATCTGGACTGGACTAGGCACACAGATCCAACATGACCAACTGTGAATACTGGCAGAGTTTGAGGGTGACTGCCCTGGGAATCTGGGAGTTGTAGTTCACTGAACACAGCCACCAATGGATTTGGACCAAACTTTAGTGATATTACCTAACACCCCCAAACCTACCTAACATCCCAAAACAAACAATGCTTTCTTCTGGAATGCATTGCCAAAAGAGATCAGGCAATCCCCTACATTATCCAGTTTCCGTAAGGAACTGAAGACCTGGTGATCAATGGTTTCGTCAGTTTCCTTGCACAGTGTTGCCTCCATTGAGCTTGCTTTTGAGAATGTTTCTGACCCTTTGTGTGTATTCTTTACTGACCACAGTCTTCACATGTTCATGATTGATGTTGTCCAGCTGTAATATGCCCAATATTTATAGGCCTCTGGCTGGTGACACTTTATTGTTTGGCCATTAGGCATATTTATGCCCCCACTTTCAATGATTTTCCCTTCTTCAATGCCACTGTCGAACATTTGTCCAAACCAAACTCCATGCTGATATCAGTGCTAAAAATTCGGACAGTGTTAGTCACAGACTGGATTTCAGTTTCCGTTTTCCCATGCAGCTTCAGGTCATCCATGTACATCAGATGCGAAATTTTGTGAGATTTCTTAGATGTTTGATTATTATTATTATTATTATTATTATTATTATTATTATTATTATTATTATTTTCTTCTTCTAATAACCCGGGTACTGCCGGATCCCCAAACTAGTAGTACAACAACAACAACAACAGATGATCACTGTCCCCCTACATCTTCTTTTCCTTACACATTATTCCACTGGCACAACATGGGTTTCCCACCAAGCTTCACTAGGCACCCCATCCTACAACTGAAATATGTTGGCCCTAAAACGGAAGAGGAAATATGGAACCCTACTTTCCCCATCCCCTCTGTTCCTTCTAAGAAAGGCAAAATCCCATTTCTTCTTCTCTTTATAAGCAGCCCCCGCCCCTCAACCCGCCAGTCCTACCCCAATGGAACAGCTGCTACGCTTTTATATCCTCCGGCTAAAAGGCAGCTTAAAAGCCCTGCCCGGAGGGGGACGTAAATTATGCATCAGAGAAAACGCTGCTGTCGGGGGCTTCAAGCAGCCATCGTCCGTGTCCCCACTTGATCATGGGCCCCGCCCTGCTTTTTTATTCCCCCCTCCCCATTGCAAATACATATATGCACATCTCCACCTCCACTGCCTTCCTGTGCTAGAACTCAGCTGGCTTTCTGTGATGGCGAGGAGGGGAGAACACAGGCTCTCCAAAGCACTGAACTGAAAAGCAGTGGCATAAAATCAAGGGGCTCCAAATGTCAGATTGATCGTTCCCGATGGCAGTAGTTTTCCCATTGCACTGAGATGTGTACAACTACCTGCAGCGTCTCACCAACACAGAGTAGAGTAATAGACAGGTTAGAGTATTTTTTAATCTTTATTACAAGATTTGGAGCTCCATCAACTATTTTATCCTGTTTGCAGTCCTATCTGTCACATAAGACTATAATAGAATCATGGGAAGAGACGCCAAGGGCCATCCAATCCAATCTACTTCTCCCATGCAGGAACACAATCAAAGCACTCCCAACAGATGACCATCCTGCCTCTGCTAAATCCATATGTGTGTGTCGGGAATAGGATCTCACTAAAATCAAGGGCTCCCTGCCTCTGAACCAAGAAAATCAAGGTTGCGATCAGCAAAGAATTCAATGGGGGGATGGTCAATAAATAGAATGGAGATCAATGCGCAGCCTTCCCAAAACAAATAAAGTAGAGTTTCACTTATCCAAGCCTCGCTTATCCAACGTTCTGGATTATCCAACACATTTTTGTAGTCAATGTTTTCAATAGTGCATAATTACATATAGAATAATGTAATTATGAATAACAGAATAGAATAATATATATATATATATATATATATGAAATCATTATATTATTATTCTATTATTATTGTAGTATATTATTACTATTATATTATTATATTATATTATTCATTATTCATGACTACATTGAAACTACAATAGAGAGAAATCAGCGTGGAAATTGCAAGAGGTACTATAGATCGTTGTACATGGAAATAATGGTAGTAAATAGTTTTTGATGTATTGAATACAGTTATATATTACAATTATATATTTTTGTTATTTCAACTATATATATTGTGAAATTATGGGGTTTTTTTTTTCTCAAAGTGACACACCACCCAAGTCATGCTAGGTTTTTTTTGGTGAATTTTGACACAGCAAGCGCAACAGGTTGCCCATCATTGTTCTAGAACAGGGGTCCCCAAACTAACGCCCGGAGGCCACATGCGGCCCTTCAAGGTCATTTATCCGGCCCCCACCCTCGGTTTTAGACTTAGGCTCACCCTGTCTGAAATGACTTGAAGGCACACAACAACAACATTCACAACAACAACAACCATTCTAATTAACTTGATTACCTCATCAGCAAGAAGCAGGCCCACGCTTCCCATTGAAATCCTGGTAGGTTTATGTGGGTTAAAATTGTTCTTATTTTTAAATATTGTATTGTTCTTTCATGTTGCACATTGTAGGTAAATGGAACCACTCAGATTTGCAGAACAAATAATACAAGAACTTTACTAATTCCAAGAGATCCCAAGAACAATGGTATTCACAATGGTCCCTCTGATTGCTTACAGAAACCCAGCAGTCATAAACAGTCCTTTTTCAGTCTATAAATCTGCTTTAGTGAAGAATACAGTCCTGGTTCTTCATCCTCTTTTCCCAGTAGCAAACAAGGCCTCAGAAATAGCAAGGCCTCTCTGAGTACAGAGCCATCTTCCCCAGGCAGAACTCAGTCACCACACAGACTCACACTGAACAAAAACTTGTTCAAACCGGTTCTCCAGCAGCAGAACAGAAACAGTTTCAAATCAAATTACAGGTCTTTGCAGGTTCAGCCAATCGGCTTCATGCACTTCATTTTCCAGTTAACACACAAATATAGCACAGTGCCTTTGCAAACCATAACATTTCTTTGGCCCTTTTTTTTTTTTGCATTACAAATAAGACATATGCAGTGTGCATAGGAATTTGTTAATACAGTAGAGTTTCACTTATCCAAGCCTCGCTTATCCAACGTTCTGGATTATCCAACAAATTTTTGTAGTCAATGTTTTCAATATATCATGATATTTTGTTGCTAAATTCGTAAATACAGTAATTACTACATAGCATTACTGCATATTGAACTATTTTTTCTGCCAGATTTGTTGTATAACATGATGTTTTGTTGCTTAATTTGTACAATTATAACTTAATTTGATGTTTAATAGGCTTCTCCTTAATCTCTCCTTATTATCCAACATATTCGCTTATCCAAGGTTCTGCCGGCCCGTTTATGTTGGATAAGTGAGACTCTACTGCAGGGGTCCCCAAACTGCGGCCCTCCGAGCTCATTTACCTGGCCCCCGCCCTCAGTTTTATAATATAATATATTGTATATACATATAATATTGATAATAATATTATAATACAATATAACACTAATAATACCATATAATAATATTAGTTATATATTCTATATTACATATAATATTACAGTATAGTAGTATAGTTCAATATAGTAATATGTAATGCTAATATTGTGCTATGCTAATAATATAATATATATTGTGTGTACATATAATTTGTAAGCCACTCTGAGTCCCCTTTGGGGTGAGAAGGGCGGGAAATAAATGTAGTAAATAAATGTAGTAAATAAATAAATAATAAATAAATAAATTTTAGACTTAGGCTTGCCCGAAGTCTGAAATGACTTAAGGCACACAACAACAACAACAACAACAACAACAACCCTAATTAACTTGACTATCTCACTGGCCAGAAGCAGGACCACACTTCCCATTGAAATTCTGATAAATGTATGTTGGTTAAAATTGTTTTTATTTTTAAATATTGTATTGTTCTTTCATTGGTCTTGTTGTTGTTGTTGTTGTTTTTGCACTACAAATAAGACATGTGCAGTGTGCATCGGTATTTGTTCGTTTTTTTTTTCCAAATGATAATCCGGCCCCTCAACAGTCTGAAGGATTGTGGACCGGCCCTTGGTTTGAAAAGTTTGAGGACCCCTGCTCTACTGTTTTGTTTTTAAACTATAGTCTGGCCCCCCAACACACTGCGGGACTGTGGACCGGCCCTCTGCTTGAAAAGTTTGAGGACCCCTGTTCTAGAACATGGTCATACAGCTTAGAAAACTCACAGCAACCCAGCAATGTCTTTATTTGTGGTATTTCACTTTCATGGGGATCTTGCACCCGAACCCCAAGGAAGACGGATGGCTGACTGAACCTGCAAGTCAATTACATTAATACAAACCTGCAGGCTGGAATTGCACACCCACTGCCTGAATAATAGTTGTGGGCTCCTATTCATTTCTAGCCTCATGGGAGGACAAAAACACTGCATTTCCAGCCCCGGAAGGGCATCTCCATGTGTGAATAAGAACACACACGCACAAATCCTCACATATTGCCCTCCATTCTCTTTTTGCAGAAAGTCAGCTGCCCCCCCCCTCCTGTCCGAGGAGCAGCGCCTGACCCGATGACCCTTGAGGAATTTAGCCATTCAGCATAGAAGGGGAGAGAATGGAAGGGGGACTTCTTTTCTTGCTATTATAATGAATCTCCCCCCAAAAAATCTCCAAGTCAAACGCTTCAGGCAAAAGGGTTGCATTGCCTGGTTTCAGGCTCCTTTTGAGGTCTACAGAGCTGAACCAGTGCTATGAGTTCCACTTTTGAGGGAATTTGGGATGATTAATTCATCTACTGGTTGAATGTTTTGGGGTACGCAAAGCAACAAGGGTCTCTTCTTAGGCCATTTAGTTTGGGAGGGTGCTTTGGAAACTGAGGCCTCCAAAACAGCTTTGACCGCCCTATCCCGTCCCTCTGCCCTCCATTAAAAGCCCATGGAATTAATGCACTTTAAGCGTTAAAGCACTGAGCTGAAGACCGAAAGGTCCCAGGTTCATACAAAATAATACTAATAATAATGAAACATAATAATATTAATTATACATTATATATTAAATGTAATATTACTAATAATATTACGGTATAGTGGTATAGTACAATATAGTAATATCTAATGCCCCAGGTTCAAATCCTGGGAGCGGCTTGAGCACCTGCTGTTAGCTCCAGCTCCTGCCAACCTAGCAGTTCAAAAACATGCCAATGTGAGTAGATCAATAGGTACTGCTCCGGCGGGAAGGTAACATTGGCGCTCCATGCAGTCATGCCGGCTACATTGACCTTGGAGGTGTCTACAGACAATGCCGGCTCTTTGGCTTAGAAATGGAGATGAGCACCAACCCCCAGAGTCGGTCACGCAACATGCAAATGTGAGTAGATAAATAGATACTGCTCTGGCGGGGAGGTAACGGTGCTCCATGCAGTCATGCTAGTGGCCACATGACCTTGGAGGTGTCTTTGGACAATGCCGGTTCTTTGGCTTAGAAATGGAGAGGAGCACCAACCCCCAGAGTCGGTCATGACTGGACTTAACGTCAGGGGAAAACCTTTACCTTTACTTATATATTACAATTATATATTTTTGTTATTTAAACTATACATATTGCGAAATTATGTTTTTTTCTCGAAGTGACACACCACCCAAGTCATGCTAGGTTTTTTGGTGAATTTTGACACACCAAAAAGGTTGCCCATCATTGATCTACACTGTAGAATTAATGCAGTTTGATTCCACTTTCACCGCCATGACTCAGGCCCCTTCTACACTGCCACATAATCCATATTATCAAAGCGGATAATCCACATTATCTGCTCTGAACTGGATTATATGAGTCTACACTGCCATATAATCCAGTTCAAAGCAGATACTCTGGATATTATATGGCAGTGTAGAAGGGGCCTCAATGACATAGAATCCTAGGAGCTGGAATTTTGCAAGGTCTTAAGCCTTCTCTGCTCAAGAGTGCTGGTATCTCATAGAATCATAGAATCACAGAATAGTAGAGTTGGAAGAGACCTCATGGGCCATCCAGTCCAACCCCCTGCCAAGAAGCAGGAAATCGCATTCAAAGCACCCCTGACAGATGACCATCCAGCCTCTGCTTAAAAGCCTTCAAAGAAGGAGCCTCCACCACATCACCAAATTACAACTTCCAGGATGTGATTGGCTTGAGCCAGAGCAATTAAAGTCATATCAATGTGCATTAATTCCACAGTGGAGATGCACTCTCGGTGTTCCTTCTTCCACAAGGAACACTCCAAAGCAGGGCTGCTCCTCCCGACCCTCCTTTGCCCCCAAGACAGCGGCTCTTCCAGATTTTCCCAGATCAGAATCAGTATGGACCCCCACCCCGTTCCCTCCCCATTCTCCTAAAGAGTAACTTTTGAGCCCAGGCAATGTCTGACAGGCCTGAGGAGATTCAATGGGGCGTCTTGGAGCCCGGCAGCGGTGACCCCCAACGTGACCCCCAGCTTTCAGAGCCGCCATCTCCCTGCCCCGTCCCCCCACTTTCCTTTTTTCCCTCTTCCTTTCTTCCGTTGCATGCCCCCATTCTCAGGGTATTTACTCAACAGATGGCGAGTGCTGGAATGCAGAGGCCCTCCCTGTGTGTATATGTGTGTGTGTGTGTATAAACACACACTATAATTAGCATAACCACAATCCCCAGCTTTTCGGCAACACATGCACGCAGATGTCATGGGCGTCCGTGCACCCTCGCCGCACATGCGCAGAGGCGCAGAGCACCCAGATGGGGAGGATGTGAATTCAAAAACGCAGGTGTCTATAATCTACAGAGAAACGTAAAAAAAGGAAAGTATGGTATATAGTATGTAAGTACTGTAGGTAATTTAATATTATCTTCTATTATCTTCTATATAAACAACTTTTAGTGGCACTTGTTATACAAGCTGCAAACGAAGAGAATTATGGTGTCGTATTTAACATCAATATAAACTGGGTTAGGCTAGAAACAGTGGTAGATCATAGCCCCGTCCCTATGGAATCTCTTACGTTTAGTAGTACAGTAGAGTCTCACTTATCCAAGCTAAACGGGCTGGCAGAAGCTTGGATAAGCGAATATCTTGGATAATAAGGAGAGGTTAAGAAAAAGCCTATTAAACATCAAATTAGGTTATGATTTTACAAATTAAGCATCAAAACTTCATGTTATACAACAAATTTGACAGAAAAAGTAGTTCACTACGCAGTAATGTTATATTGTAATTACTGTATTTATGAATTTTGCACCAAAATATCACAATATATTGAAAACATTGACTACAAAAATGGCTTGGATTATCCAGAGGCTTGGATAAGCGAGGCTTGGATAAGTGAGACTCTACTGTAGTATGTATTGCAATGAATACTTTACTCAAGGTATCCACTATTTGTATTCTCATCCACTACATTAGTGTAGTTCTTTAACACAAAGGAATACACTTAGCAACACTTGCAAAGGTATTGTGGAAAAACTATTACTATTTATGGTTTAAGTGCCAATATTGTTGTTATACAGATGTTATATTAATTACTGAACTATCTTTTTCCACGCTCCAGCAACACTTGAGAACACTATCAAGAGGGCAGTAAATTCTGCTTATTTTTCATTTACTCGATTTGATAAGACTGATATCAAACTGGAGACAACAGCTTTATGTTAAGGCTTATGTGAAGGGTTGCCTTATTGTACATCTCCATGTTAAGAACTGTTTATTTGACTCGATTCAATACTGAGACAGCAATTTTGATTGTTATCAAGTCAACTATAAGACTTTGTTTGGTTTTTATTTCTATTTGACAATATTGGCACTTAAACCATAAATAGGAATAGTGCCACTAAAATTTGTTTATATAGAAGATAATAGAAGATAATATTACATTACCTACAGTACTTACATCTATATATATAAATGAGTGATGGCATCACGGCGACCAACAAAACAACAAAACTACAGGCCCCCCAACCTCGAAATTTGACAACACAATCCATCATCCATGCCTCTAGGTTGATACAACAAAAAGAAAAGAAAAATAAAGTCCTAATTGGAGGTAAAGGAATAATTGTTTTTATCCAATTGCTGCCAGTTAGAGGACTAATCTCTGCCCACTTGGTCTCCTAGCAACCAACTCAGCCCAGGGGACAGGCAGACTTAGGCCTCTCTTAGGCCTCTTCCACAGATTATCTAATTTGCACTGGATTATATGGCAGTGTAGACTCAAGGCCCTTCCACACAGCTATTTAACCCATTTATAATGGACTTAATGTCAGGGGAAAACCTTTACCCTTTACCTTAACTACCACCAATTCCTCAATAGTTTATTTCCCATACCACCAGACTTCGCCACAGCAACGCGTGGCCTGGCACAGCTAGTACTATATACCATACTTTCCTTTTTTTACGTTTCTCTGTAGAGGATGTGAATTTGCCTTTCCTTCTGGCTTTGGATGCATGAAGGAAATGCCTTGGGAAGACTATAGAATAAAGACCGTGTGGTTCTTCTTCAGATTAGGAAACCCTATTGCATCTCCCCATTGCCATGGAAGAGTATGCAATTCAACCATCATGTAACACGCCATGCAAAGTAGGCTCCATGTAACATGTAAATTACATTCTGACATCACTATGCTAAAGATGGACAATAACACTAAGGCTCCTTCCACACAGCCATTTAACCCAGAATATCAAGGCAGATAATCCACAATACCTGCTTTGAACTGGGTTATCTGAGTCCACACTGCTATATAATCCAGTTCAATGTGGATTTTATACAGCTGTGTGGAAGTGGCCTATGTGTAAGCCGCCCCAGTCCTTCAGGAGATGGAGCGGGGTATATATAAATAAAGATTATTATTATTATTATTATTATTATTATTATTACAGTAGAGTCTCACTTATCCAACATAAATGGGCCGGCAGAACGTTGCATAAGCAAATATGTTGGATAATAAGGAGAGATTAAGGAAAAGCCTATTAAACATCAAATTAGGTTATGATTTTACGCACCAAATTAAACACTAAAACATCATGTTATACAAAAAAATTGACAGAAAAAGTAGTTCAATATGCAGTAATGCTACATAGTAATCACTGTATTTACAAATTTAGCACCAAAATATCACGATGTATTGAAAACATTGACTACAAAAATGAGTTGGATAATCCAGAACTTTGGATAAGTGAATGTTGGATAAGTGAGACTCTACTGTATTATATAACAAAATTTGAAAAATACTCTGTTCCTGGGTTGCTGTGAGTTTTCCAGCCTGTATGGTCATGTTCCAGAAGCATTCTCTCCTGACGTTTCGCCCACATCTACGGCAGGCATCCTCAGAGGGTCCTGTTCCTGGTTTGAAAGTGTTATTTCCTGTTTAATTGTGCAATACTTACTTAGAAAGGAGTTGTTCTACTCCAGAAACTTCATTTTTGTGGATGCCACAAACTAGGGTGAATTGGTTGAGACTCAATTCATTAAAAACTACGGCAAAAGGCGCTGCAGGATGTTCCTCCCGCAGTTTAATAAACTTTTTCCAAATGTTTATGATAGAACCAATTAGGAAATGAAATTTATAACACAGGAACAAAAATGGTGTTACCTAGTGTAATTTTTTCATATGGGATTCTCCACCAGCTCCAAGTCCCAACCCTAGCTCGAAATATAATAATATCCAATTTCAAGCCTTAGCTTAAAATATAAATATAAGTGTGTCCATGTGCCTTGTCGGTTTATGGTGATCCCATCAATTTTATAGGGTTTTCTTAGGCAAAGAATACTCAGAGGTGGTTTTGCCAGTTCCTTCCTCTGAAATATCTGAAATATATCCTCCTGCCAACCTAGCAATTCGAAAACATGCCAATGTGAGTAGATCAATAGGTACCGCTCCAGCGGGAAGGTAACGGTGCTCCATGCAGTCATGCCAATGGCCACATGACCTTGGAGGTGTCTACGGACAACGCCGGCTCTTCGGCTTAGAAATGGAGATGAGCACCAACCCCCAGAGTCAGACATGACTGGACTTAACGTCAGGGGAAACCTTTACCTTCCTCTGAAATAGGTCCTACAGCATATGGGATTCATATCATCCGTGGTCTCCCATCCAAGTACTAGCCAGGGCTAGCCCTCCTTAGATTCCAAAATCAGACATGATCTGGTGTCCAGGAAAATTAATTCCTACACTCCCTTTAAGAACCTCCTCACCCTCCTCCAAGGCCATTCCTCCACTTACCTTGTTCACTGGAGTTATCTCCGCTTTGCGATGCAATTCCACCGCTGGAGGGTCCCGGCGTTCCCGAATGCGTGGATCCTGTCTCATCGTGGTCCCGGATCCAGGAGTTGTTCTATATGCCAAGAAACCCAGACAAAAGAGGCAGTTAGACAAGGAAGAGAACCCATAGATGCTACAAGATGCAGAGCCAATTTTCAGAAATGGGGCTACAAAGAGGAGTCCGCGACATGCGAATGTGGAGAAGAGCAAACCACACACCACTGACTACAACGCAACCTGAGCCATATGCACAATGGAGGACCTTCTCACAGCGACACCAGAGGCACTCCAAGTGGCCAGCTTCTGGTCAAAGAACTTTTAATATAATGCCAAGTTTTTAATGTGGTTTTTCTATACATTATAACAGTATTCTCAATTCGCTTTTGACACGATAAAGAAATAAATACCACCACCACCCTTTTATTTAGATTTCTTCTGCGTTTTAGAGCATGTGTAAAAAGACCCTAAGAAGCCCAGTTTGCCCACTAGTTTGCCTATGAGGGGATGTTGGGTCTGCCTATCAGATGGCAGACCCAACAGATCCCCAAAGATCAGATCCCCAAACTAAAGCCCGGGGGCGGGATGCGGCCCTCCAAGGTCATTTACCTGGCCCCTGCTCCCAGTTTTAGACTTAGGCTCGCCCAAAGTCTGAAATGACTTGAGGGCACACAACAACAACAATCCTACTTAACTTGACTATCTCATTGGCCAGAAGCAGGCCCACACTTCCCATTGAAATCCTGATAGGTTTACTGTATGTTGGTTAAAATTGTTTTTATTTTTAAATATTGTTATTATTGCTATGGTAATAATGGAATATATTGTGTATACATATAATATTGATACTAATATTATAATGTCATACAATATAATACTAATACTAATGAAACATAATAATATTAATTATACATTATATATTAAATGTAATATTACTAATAATATTACGGTATAGTGGTATAGTACAATATAGTAATATCTAATGCCCCAGGTTCAAATCCCAGGAGCGGCTTGAGCACCCGCTGTTAGCTCCAGCTCCTGCCAACCTAGCAGTTCGAAAACATGCCAATGTGAGTAGATCAATAGGTACCGCTCCGGCGGGAAGGTAACGGCGCTCCATGCAGTCATGCTGACCACATGACCTTGGAGGTGTCTACGGACAACGCCGGCTGTTCGGCTTAGAAATGGAGATGAGCACCAACCCCCAGAGTCGGTCACGACTGGACTTAACGTCAGGGGAAACCTTTACCTTTACCTTTATACATAGATCTCAAAGGTAATTTTATAGAATGTTGTGCATGAAATAATGTTTGTGTCTACTGAACCATCATGAGAACAGTTTTAGATTTGGAGCATTCTGGATTTTGGGATCCTGGATAAGAGATGCTCAGCTTGTAATAGGAAGAAGAAGAGGGAGAGGAGGCAGGGGGAGGAGAAAGCATAACATATAAACAGTAAGGGCTACTTAGGACTTTCAAGCCTAATATTCCTGATCCCTGTTAATCTGGGTAGATGTGAGGGATTTTTGGTGGGGGACCCAGATTTCCCAGCCCTGGCTTTGACTCCTCCAAAGAAGTCTGCTCCTCATTAAGGGCCGAGTGTCGGCTTGGAGAGCCCTCCGGAGCCTTCCCCTCCCCTTGCCTGCTTGGGGTGGGTTACAAGTGTTGGGTTCTCTTTGGAAATCCTCAGCTCCTTAACCCCCTGAACCCCGAGGCCTCCCGCTTGTGGGGCGCCTCTGATCAAGGCGGCCAGGTTAATCAGGCAGGGCATGGGCAGGGCAAGGCAGGAAGGGAGGGGGGCCCTTTGTTTCGGTCCCAAGGCGGGTGCCGGGTGCAACCTGAGCCCCTTCGGTAGCTGGGCCTTTGAACTCTCCTTCGGTTGGGCCAAGGGCAGGGGAGGGGGTCAAAATAATTACAGTCCCAGCAGAGGCAGGGTGGAAATCCCCACTAACCCCAGGCCTCCTCTTTAAAGGATTTGCGGGAATGTGGATGGACAGAGGACAGTCTTGGGTTCCTGAGCCACCCGTTAAGCCAGGGATCCTCAAACTTTTAAAGTAGAGGGCCGGTTCATAGTCCCTGAGATGGTTGAGGGGCCGAATTATCATTTGGAAAAAAAATACGAACAAATTCCTATGCACACTGCACATGTCTTATTTGTAGTGCAAAAACCCCCCTCCCAACAACAATTATTTATTCATTTATTTGCTACATTTACCCTGCCCTCTCTCGCCCCAAATGGGACTCAAGAGCGTCTTATAAGTTGTATGTACATCTATATATATAAAAGAGTAATGAAATTTCGGTCTAGGACAAAACAACAAAACGACACATCCCAGAAACACTAAACTTGGCAGCACAACCCCTCATCCATGCCTCTACGTTCATACAACAAAAAGGAAAGAAAAATAAAGTCCTAATTAGAGGGAGAGGAATAATTGTTTTTATCCAATTGCTGCCAGTTAGAAGGCTAAGCTCCACCCACTTGGTCTCCTAGCAAACCACTCAGCCCAGGGGACAGGCAGAGTTAGGCCTCACAAATGAGAGTAGATGAATAGGTATTGCTCCGGCGGGAAGGTAATGGCGCTCCATGCAGTCATGCCGGCCACATGACCTTGGAGTTGTCTACGGACAACGCCGGCTCTTCGTCTTAGAAATGGAGATGAGCACCAACCCCCAGAGTCAGACACGACTGAACTTAATGTCAGAGAAAAACCTTTACCCTTTACCTTAACTACCACCAATTCCTCAATACTTTATTTCCCATACCACCAGACTTCGCCACAGCAACGCATGGCCGGGCACAGCTAGTACAATATATTATATTAATGGCATAGCACAATATTAGCATTATATATTACTATATTGTATTATACAGTAGAGTCTCACTTAACCAACAAAAACTGGCCGGCAGAATGTTGGATAAGCAAATATGTTGGATAATAAGGAGGGATTAAGGAAAAGCCTATTAAACATCAAATTAGGTTATGATTTTACAAATTAAGCACCAAAACATCATGTTAGACAACAAATTTGACAGAAAAAGTAGTTCAATACACAGTAATGCTATGTAGTAATTACTGTATTTACGAATTTAGCACCAAAATATCACAATGTATTGAAAACATCAACTACAGAAATGCGTTGGATAATCCAGAACGTTGGATAAGCGAATGTTGGATAAGTGAAACTCTACTGTACCACTATACTGTAATATTATTAGTAATATTACATTTAATATATAATGTATAATTAATATTATTATGTTGCATTATTATTAGTATTATATTGTATGACATTGTAATATTAGTATCTGTCTCCGCCACATACACACATACACATTTTCATTTTTATTATGTGTATCAATGGATAGATAGATTTGATGTCAGTGGGAGCTGGTATGATGGCTTGAGCGTTGGACTGCGATGTAAACCCACTGGATGACCTTGGGTAGGTCACACTCTCTCAGCCTCAGAGGAGGGGCATGACAAACCTCTTCTAAACCAATCTTGTCAAGAAAAGCCCCATTATAGGCTTGCTTAAGGGTCGCCATAAGTCAGAAACGAGTGGAAGGCACACAGCAACAAAGGACAACCACTGCCTCCTTGCCCTCCATAGAACATACTAGCTGTGCCCGGCCACGCATTGCTGTGGCGAAGTATGGTGGTATGGGAAATAATGTATTGAGGAATTGGTGGTAGTTAAGGTAAAGGGTAAAGGTTTCCCCCTGGCATTAAGTCCATTATAAATGGGTTATATAGCTGTGTGGAAGGGCCTTGAGTCTACACTGCCATATAATCCAGTGCAAATTAGATAATCTGTGGAAGAGGCCTAAGAGAGGCCTAAATCTGCCTGTCCCCTGGGCTGAGTTGGTTGCTAGGAGACCAAGTGGGCAGAGATTAGTCCTCTAACTGGCAGCAATTGGATAAAAACAATTATTCCTTTCCCTCTAATTAGGACTTTACTTTTCTTTTCTTTTTGTTGTATCAACCTAGAGGCATGGATGATGGGTTGTGTTGTCAAATTTCGAGGTTGCAGGGCCTGTAGTTTTGTTGTTTTGTCCTAGTTGTCCAGTCGTGTCTGCTCTGGGGGTTGGTGCTCATCTTGAGTCTACACTGCCATATAATCCAGTTGAAATCAGATAATCTGTATTTTATAGGCAGTGTGGAAGAGGCCTGATTGAAGTCGCCCTGGGCTGAGTGGGTTGCTAGGAGACCAAGTGGGTGGAGCTTAGCCTTCTAACTGGCAGCAATTGGATAAAAACAATTATTCCTCTCCCTCTAATTAGGACTTTATATTTCTTTTCTTTTTGTTGTATGAACGTAGAGGAATGGATGAGGGGTTGTGCTGCCAAGTTTAGTGTTTCTGGGATGTGTAGTGTTGTTGTTTTGTCCTAGGCCGAAATTTCATTACTCTTTTATATATAGACTAGCTGTGCCCGGACACGCGTTGCTGTGGGGAAGTATGGTGGTATGGGAAATAAAGTATTGAGAAATTGGTGGTAGTTAAGGTAAAGGGTAAAGGTTTTCTCCTGACATAAGTCCAGTTGTGTCTGACTGCACACTGAAGTGGATTATATGGCAGTGTGGAGTCAAGATAATCCAGTTCAAAGCAGATAATATAAGATTATAAATGGGTTATATAGCTGTGTGGAAGGGCCTTGAGTCTACACTGCCATATAATCCAGTTCAAATCTGATAATCTGTATTTTATAGGCAGTGTGGAAGAGGCCTAAGTGAGGCCTAACTCTGCCTGTCCCCGGGGGCTGCATGGGCTGCTAGGAGACCAAGCTTAGCCTGGCAGCAATTGGATAAAAACAATTATTCCTCTTCCTCTAATTAGGACTTTATTTTTGTTTTCTTTTTGTTGCATGAACGTAGAGGCATGGATGAGGGGTTGTGCTGCCAAGTTTAGTGTTTCTGGGATGTGTAGTTTTGTTGCTTTGTCCTAGGCCGAAATTTCATTACCCTTTTATATATATAGATTTATCTTTGGAGATGGCACAATGGGTGGATGTCCTAGGCTCCGTGGGGAAAAGGGACTCCCCAATCCCCCCTTGCAAATACGTTCTTAGATGTGCCATTGTGGCCTTGTGGGGATTAGACCCCCATCTCCACCGTCTTCTTATTCTCTTTCCACCAACAACCCCCCCAACCCCAAAAACCTCCATACTGCAGAGGAGATCCCAGCCCCAATAGCCCGGAGGCACATTAAAAATGCAGGGAAGTTGCTATAGGCAAATGAACGAGTTGACTGCATTAGCGGCGCTTGAGAAAAAAACGAGAAAGTTGTGCGGAGGTAGGGGGGAGGTCGTGCGGGGAGATTGGGGGGCCGGTGCAAAAGGCGACCGCGTCTCCTTCATTACCAGCAAACTGTCAGGGACAATTATTTTCCAAGCGCCCGACCCTTTTCTTCCAAACTCATGAATGTTGCAAGGAGAGAAGCGCTGTGGTTTTTTATATATTATAAAGGAAGGGAAAGGAAGAAAGGTGGAACGGGATGGAGCGGACGGAAAACAAGGAGAGGGAGGATGTATTGCCTATAATCACCCATTCCTTTCTCCTTAAAGTAAGGCTTAGCATTGAAAGTAGGAGCAAGTGAAAGAAACGTCACTTCCTATAGCAATGATGGGCAACCTTTTGCGCTTGGTGTGTCAAAATTCACCAAAAAAAACCTAGCATGACTTGGGTGGTGTGTCACTTCGAGAAAAAAAACATAATTTCGCAATATATATAGTTTAGATAACAAAAATATATAATTGTAATATATAACTGTATTTAATAAATCAAAAACTATTTACTACCATTATTTCCATGTACAATAATCTATGGTACCTCTTGCAGTTTCCACGCTGATTTATTTCTATTCTAGTTTCAATGTAGTCATGAATAATTAATAATATAATAATAATATAATAGGAATAATATGATAATATACTACAATAATAATAGAATAATAGAATGATATATATAGTGTGCATAATTCCCATGGAGTAAACAACAAAAACACTGGACCAAATCAAACCGAATTTAGCCACAAAAGACATAGTCATCCAATCAATCTGCATGCGGCAGCGTGTCAGCAAAAATGGCTAGGCGTGTCAGTGCTGACACGCGTGTCATAGGTTGGCCATCACTGTCCTATAGTATACTGTTGGTCCTGGGATTTTGCATCCACGGCTTCCACCATCCATACGCTGAAAATATTAACTAACCATGGTAGCTTAAGGAAGAGTCTCATTTGTATGCAGATAAAAAAAATTCTAATAATGACAGTGTAGGGCCCCTTCTACACTGTCGTTATATCCCAGGATCTGATGCCAGACTATCTGCTTTGAACTGGATTATATGAGTCTCCACTGCCATATAATCTGGGATAAGACGCTCTCTGGGATCGCATCCTGGGATATAAAGACAGTGTAGAAGGAGCCTAAGTCTAACAAACAAGGAAACTATTCACACAGACACTCTTTTGAAGACAGCATATGTTCATCAATGATAGATAGATATGGGACCCTTAAACCTGGGTGGTGGCCAACATACGTTCATCAATGATATATTATTATTATTATTATTATTATTATTATTATTATTATTATTATTATATTATGACACAGCAAACAAGATAGATATGCTGGATTTCGTATCACAAAATCACAAGTCGAACACTTCCTAAGTGTCTAGGACTGTGTGATGTATTTTCGGATGATGCGTGCAGAACCCAGCAGGGTGGCCTTTTGCAATATTATTATTATTATTATTATTATTATTATTATTATTATTATTATTATGTTTATGTTTATGTTCATGTTTATTTATAGCCCAGTTTTTCTCTCCACAAAGGAGACGCAAAGTGACTTATATTAAAAGTATTCCAATACAATAGATAGATAGATAGACAGACAGAGGTAGATAGTCAGACAGACAGATAGATGTGGGACCCTTAAACCTTGCTGGTTATTAACATATATTCATAAATGATAGATAGATGATAGATAGACAGATAGACAGACAGACAGACAGACAGACAGACAGACAGACAGACAGACAGACAGACAGATAGATAGATAGATAGATCGAAAGATAGATCAATAGATCCTCACAAAAGTCAACATTGACATGGAAATACAACACCGCCTGAGCTCTGCAAGTGCAGCATTCTTCCGAATGAAGCAGAGACTGAGGATCAGGACATCGGTAGGGAGACCAAGGTGCTTGTTTACAAAGCTATTGTCCTCCCAACCCTGTTATACGCCTGGAAATGTGGACTGTCTACAGACGTCACATTCAACTCTTGGAACGATTCCATCAGCATTGCCTCCCAAAAATCCTGCAAATCCCTTGGGAAAAACCCAGCATGCGGACAAATGTCAGTGTGCTGGAAGAAGCAAAGACCACTAGCACTGAAGTGATGCTCCTACGCCATCATCCCCACTGGACTGGCCACGTTGTGCGAATGCCCAATCATCATCTCCAAAAGTAGTTACAATACTCCCAACTCAAGAACAGAAAACAGACTGTTGGTGGACAGGAAAAGAGATTTAAAGGTGGGCTTAAAGCTAACCTTAAAAACTGTGGCATAGACACTGAGAACTGGGAAGGCTTGGCCCTTGGGTGTTCTAACTGGAGGACAGCTGTAACCAGCAGTGCTGTGGAATTCGGAGAGGCAGAAATGGAGGGTGAAAGAGAGGCAAGAGGAAGGCCAATTCTGAATGGGACTGCCGTCCACCTGGAAACCAAAGTCTTCACTGCAGAAGAACATGCAGGTCAGGAATAGGGCTCTATAGTCACCTACATGTCCACTGCCAAGACACTACACTTGGAGGGCCATCATACTCTGACAATGAGGGATTGCCTAAGTAAGTAAGTAAGATAGATAGAGGTTGTTTTTTCCCTGACCTTAAGTTTAGTCGTGTCCAACTCTGGGGGTTGGTGCTCACCTCCATTTCTAAGCTGAAGAGCCAGCGTTGTCCATAGACACCTCCAAGGTCATGTGGCTGGCATGACTGAATGGAGCACCGTTACCTTCCCACTGGAGTGGTACTCGATAGATATTGCTGGGGCCCTTAAACCATGGTGGTTGTCAATGTATGTCCATCAATGATAGATAGATGGATGGATGGATGGATGGATGGATGGATAACTAGATAGCTAGATGGAGGGAGGGATGTAGGATCCTTAAACCCATCATATGTGGTCTTAATGTTATTCTCTTGGAGACCAGGCTTTGAATCCCTGCTGGGCACACTCTCTCACCTTCTGAATAAATCTTGCCAATACCATCATGAGACGGGATCGGTTTGAGCAGAATAAATAGGTGCTTTACCTTTTTCCCTAAAACATTTTGCAAATCAGTGTCCTTTCTTTGGGCCCTTCTATACTGCCATATAACCCAGAATATCAAGGCAGATAATCCACAATGTCTGCTTTGAACTGGATTATCTGAGTCCACATTGCCATATAATCCAGTTCAATGTGGATTTTATACAGCTGTGTGGAAGGGGCCTTTGGGTCAACAAACTCTACTTATCACATGCAAACACTCATCTGAAAACAAGGCCAGCTTTGTAGAGTCCCTCTCAGTAGACTGGGGAGAGTACACTTGTCCAAAGTGCTGATAATGATCAGCAACTTAATAATTGACCCTGCAAATGTGAAAAGCTGGTTGTGTATGTTATTTTGACCATTTCCACTGCATCCACCAACGCAAGCATCTACCTTGACTAAAAGGTGGCCTACCTGGTCAGAGAGGCTGGCACAAGACCCGCCAAAATCTTCTAGGTCGGACTTGGAGCCGCCGTCTCGGTCATCAATGACCAGGTCGATGGGCATCTTCCCCTTGAGGCAGGTGATGTAGCGGTGGCAGAAGTTGTCACAGAGGTCATGTACCTGTTGCCGATTCACAACAAAAGGAGCCCAAGTTAAAACAACAATGACAACAACAACACAATATCCTAAGATTTCAGCAAGCTAGAGTTACTGACTGGTCATTTGCTTCAGAAGGGTATCAAGCCAGAATCCTTTTCAGATATGATTGGCATTGAATTCTCCCAGGCAGGAATCAGCCAGGCTTTGAAGCTGCAAGGCTTTTCAATGCTAATCAAGATAATTAATTGCAACATTCACACTTGCCTCCAACAGACAAGAGTTCTTTCTCCCACCATGGACTTTTCAGATATATAAACCAGCAAGTGTGAATGTTGTAACTGGCCACCTTGCTTAGTATTGAATAGCTTTGCGGCTTAAAAGCCTGGCTGCTTCCTGCCTGGGGGAATTCCATAATATAAACCTCACTGGCCTGGCTTCTGATATACCTCACAACTTCTGAGGATGCCTGCCACAGATGTGGGTGAAACGTCAGGAGAGAATGCTTCTGGAACATGGCCATACAGCCTGGAAAACTCACAGCACCCCAGTGATTCCAAGCCTTCGACAACACATCATAATTGTATCACTTTGATAACATTTGGAATGCTATGGCCATTTAAAGTGGACTAAAGTGCTATGATTGCATAGTGTGGAAGTGGTCAAGAAAACATTGCTTGTCATTTCCCCCCAAAAGGGAAACATTCCCCAAACACTCTTCCCTTCCTGACTTTCTATTTGAAATCACACAGCCTGCCATCTCCTTTTTTCCATTTGATTCTTCCAGCCGTAAGACATTGAGGGTGTTGAGAAAGAAGAAATAACACGAGATATAAAGCGTTGGTTCCTCTCCCGTATCTCAGAGTTCGTTTCAAACCTTCGCCTGAAGCGCCAAGATCCAGAAAGTTGTCTTTCTCTCTCTTTTTTTTAATTGGACACCTGAGATTCTCCAGATTTGAAAACTTCAAATCTCAGAGTATTTTTTCTTTTTGGTTTGCCTGGGGGAGGCCATGGTGCCGGTTCTCTATACTCTAGGAAAACAGTTGTAGTGGGACAGGGCTTGACCTAGTTTGGAGCTGCATGGAAAAGCTGGAAAGGGATGAATGGTTTCCTTTGGGGGGGGGACTTGAATGGGGGTGTCCTTCCTAGAAGCCGAGTCTAGAAGCTGGGGTTTAAATCCTTCTGAACTCCAGCCCCTTTTTCTTCCTTCCCTGGGATAAAGGACTTAAGCCCCAGCTTCTAGACTCGGCGGCTGACCAGCAGGGGCCCTCTGTGCAAATCAAAGGGTTAATTATCACATTAACAAGGGATTTATCAGGTTACAAACACAGGGTTTTATTGTACGGGTAACGAGCTCATTACTCTGGCAAAAAGGGGGACCCGGGTCTGACCTTCTCCATAGAAGCTGGTGGGCTTGGCGGATGTGGCCCGGGTCAAACTGGCACCTCTGTTTAGGGGAATTGGGGCGGGGGGGGGGGGTGTGTGTGGAGAGAGTCTGTTTCCTACCCCTCACTTATTTCCCACAGCTTGGGGGAGTTAATTTGGGTACAACAAATCCCAGCATGCCCAGTAAAGGATCACCAGAGCCATTATTTTGTACCTTTGTTTTCTGATTTACAGAAAGCCTATCACAGGGTTTGCTTGGCAAGATTTGCTCAAAGGGGTTTCGCCATTGCCTTTCTCTGAGGCTGAGAGAGTGCAACTTTAAGCTCATCCTTTGGGTCTTCATTGCCTTCCTCTGAGGTTGAGAGAGTGCATCTTTAAGGTCATCCATTGGGTCTTCATTGCTTTCCTCTGAGGCTGAGAGAGTGCAACTTTAAGGTCATCCATTGGGTTTCCATTGCCTTCATCTGAGGCTGGAAGAGTGCAACTTTAAGGTAATCCATTGGGTTTTCATTGCCTTCCTCTGAGGTTGAGCGAGTGTAACTTTAAGGTCATCCATTGGGTTTTCATTGCCTTCCTCTGAGGTTGAGCGAGTGTAACTTTAAGGTCATCCATTGGGTTTTCATTGCCTTCCTCTGAGGTTGAGCGAGTGCAACTTTAAGGTCATCCATTGGGTTTCCATTGCTTTCCTCTGAGGCTGAGAGAGTGCAACTTTAAGGTCATCCATTGGATTTTATGGCCTTCCTCTGAGGTTGAGCGAGTGCAACTTTAAGGTCATCCATTGAGTCTTCATTGCCTTCCTCTGAGGTTGAGCGAGTGCAACTTTAAGGTCATCCATTGGGTCTTCATTGCCTTCCTCTGAGGTTGAGCGAGTGCAACCTTAAGGTCATCCATTGGGTTTTCACTGCCTTCCTCTGAGGTTGAGCGAGTGTAACTTTAAGGTCATCCATTGGGTCTTCATTGCCTTCCTCTGAGGTTGAGCGAGTGCAACTTTAAGGTCATCCATTGGGTCTTCATTGCCTTCCTCTGAGGTTGAGCGAGTGCAACTTTAAGGTCATCCATTGGGTTTTCATTGCCTTCCTCTGAGGTTGAGCGAGTGCAACTTTAAGGTCATCCATTGGGTCTTCATTGCCTTCCTCTGAGGTTGAGCGAGTGCAACCTTAAGGTCATCCATTGGGTTTTCACTGCCTTCCTCTGAGGTTGAGCAAGTGTAACTTTAAGGTCATCCATTGGGTCTTCATTGCCTTCCTCTGAGGTTGAGCGAGTGCAACTTTAAGGTCATCCATTGGGTCTTCATTGCCTTTCTCTGAGGTTGAGCGAGTGCAACTTTAAGGTCATCCATTGGGTTTTCATTGCCTTCCTCTGACGTTGAGCGTGTGCAACTTTAAGGTCATCCATTGGGTTTTCATTGCCTTCCTCTGAGGTTGAGCGAGTGTAACTTTAAGGTCATCCATTGGGTTTTCATTGCCTTCCTCTGAGGTTGAGCGAGTGCAACTTTAAGGTCATCCATTGGGTTTCCATTGCTTTCCTCTGAGGCTGAGAGAGTGCAACTTTAAGTTCATCCATTGGATTTTATGGCCTTCCTCTGAGGTTGAGCGAGTGCAACTTTAAGATCATCCATTGAGTCTTCATTGCCTTCCTCTGAGGTTGAGCGAGTGCAACCTTAAGGTCATCCATTGGGTTTTCACTGCCTTCCTTTGAGGTTGAGCGAGTGCAACTTTAATGTCATCCATTGGGTCTTCATTGCCTTCCTCTGAGGTTGAGCGAGTGCAACTTTAAGGTCATCCATTGGGTCTTCATTGCCTTTCTCTGAGGTTGAGCGAGTGCAACTTTAAGGTCATCCATTGGGTTTTCATTGCCTTCCTCTGAGGTTGAGCGAGTGCAACTTTAAGGTCATCCATTGGGTTTTCATTGCCTTTCTCTGAGGTTGAGCGAGTGCAACTTTAAGGTCATCCATTGGGTTTTCATTGCCTTCCTCTGAGGTTGAGCGAGTGCAACTTTAAGGTCATCCATTGGGTTTTCATTGCCTTCCTCTGAGGTTGAGCGAGTGCAACTTTAAGGTCATCCATTGGGTTTTCATTGCCTTTCTCTGAGGTTGAGCGAGTGCAACTTTAAGGTCATCCATTTGGTTTTCATTGCCTTCCTCTGAGGTTGAGCGAGTGCAACTTTAAGGTCATCCATTGGGTTTTCATTGCCTTTCTCTGAGGTTGAGCGAGTGCAACTTTAAGGTCATCCATTGGGTTTTCATTGCCTTTCTCTGAGGTTGAGCGAGTGCAACTTTAAGGTCATCCATTGGGTTTTCATTGCCTTTCTCTGAGGTTGAGCGAGTGCAACTTTAAGGTCATCCATTTGGTTTTCATTGCCTTCCTCTGAGGTTGAGCGAGTGCAACTTTAAGGTCATCCATTGGGTTTTCATTGCCTTCCTCTGAGGTTGAGCGAGTGCAACTTTAAGGTCATCCATTGGGTCTTCATTGCCTTCCTCTGAGGTTGAGCGAGTGTAACTTTAAGGTCATCCATTGGGTCTTCATTGCCTTCCTCTGAAGTTGAGCGAGTGCAACTTTAAGGTCATCCATTGGGTCTTCATTGCCTTCCTCTGAGGTTGAGCGAGTGCAACTTTAAGGTCATCCATTGGGTTTTCATTGCCTTCCTCTGAGGTTGAGCGAGTGTAACTTTAAGGTCATCCATTGGGTCTTCATTGCCTTCCTCTGAGGTTGAGCAAGTGCAACTTTAAGGTCATCCATTGGGTCTTCATTGCCTTCCTCTGAAGTTGAGCGAGTGCAACTTTAAGGTCATCCATTGGGTCTTCATTGCCTTCCTCTGAGGTTGAGCGAGTGCAACTTTAAGGTCATCCATTGGGTTTTCATTGCCTTCCTCTGAGGTTGAGCGAGTGCAACTTTAAGGTCATCCATTGGGTCTTCATTGCCTTCCTCTGAGGTTGAGCGAGTGTAACTTTAAGGTCATCCATTGGGTCTTCATTGCCTTCCTCTGAAGTTGAGCGAGTGCAACTTTAAGGTCATCCATTGGGTCTTCATTGCCTTCCTCTGAGGTTGAGCGAGTGCAACTTTAAGGTCATCCATTGGGTTTTCATTGCCTTCCTCTGAGGTTGAGCGAGTGTAACTTTAAGGTCATCCATTGGGTCTTCATTGCCTTCCTCTGAGGTTGAGCAAGTGCAACTTTAAGGCCATCCATTGGGTCTTCATTGCCTTCCTCTGAGGTTGAGCGAGTGCAACTTTAAGGTCATCCATTGGGTTTCCATTGCTTTCCTCTGAGGCTGAGAGAGTGCAACTTTAAAGTCATCCATTCGATTTTATGGCCTTCCTCTGAGGTTGAGCGAGTGCAACTTTAAGGTCATCCATTGGGTCTTCATTGCCTTCCTCTGAGGTTGAGCGAGTGCAACTTTAAGGTCATCCATTGGGTCTTCATTGCCTTCCTCTGAGGTTGAGCTACTGCAACTTTAAGGTCATCCATTGGGTCTTCATTGCCTTCCTCTGAGGTTGAGTGAGTGCAACTCTAAGGCCATCCAATGGGTTGCCACTGCCTTCCTCTGGGTCTGAGAGAATGTAACTTGGTTAAGGTCACCCAATGGGTTTCCTTTGACTTCCTCTGAGGCTGAGAAAGTGTGACTGAGATCATCTCATTGGTTTCTAAAGCTGAAAGAGTGTGATTTGCCTAACGACAACCAATTCATTTCCATGGCCTACCTCTGTTATTCTGTATACATCCACAGTATATAATGGAGTTGACGACAACTTTAATGGCCATAGCTCAATGCTATGGAATCATGGGAGTTGTAGTTTTGCAAAGTCTTTTGCCTTTCCTGCCAAAGAGCGCTGGAGCCTCATCAACCTACAGTCCTAGGATTCCATAGCCCTGACCAACGGCACTCAAAGTAGTGTCAAACTGCAGCGTAGAGGCATCCTAAGATTTTATGGTCCCACTAATTGTAATGATGGACCTGGTAAAAAATACAGCACTGGGCTCTGAGTCTATTTTTAAAATGTCTCCTTTCCCACTTCCCCACTTGTTCCCATATGAGGAGATACAGTACTTCAAAATTGGAGCCAGCTGTTTCTGTCTGAGTGAGAAAGGGAAATTATTTGCAACAACTTCTTTTTTCTTGGCTGCAGGATAGCTTGGGTCTTGTTTGGTTTTGAATTCTATTGTTGGGTTTCTCCCAGGAGGGGACTTTGGATTTTCTCTTCGCTCTTCCAAGGACCACCTTGGACTTTAATGAAGTTTGCGCCAAAAAAAATGTGTGGGACGAAGCATTAATCGGCCTAGACTAGTGTGGCCAGAGAAACTGAGCTTTCCTTTTGTGGAAAGAAAAATGCAAGTTTCTGTCCCTCATGGCTGCAAAAATAGGAGTGAAAGTTGTGTGAGTGACGCATGAAGTATAGGAATTGATAGGATCTGACTCTGGTTGTCGGCTGGAGAGTAAATATGTTCTGGGTTTAAGTCCAAACTTTAAAAGACTTATCAAAGATGCAAAATCTATTATAGGGAATAAGATTTAGCATGTGTTGTCAAAGGCTTTCATGGTTAGAATCACTGGATTGCTGTGAGTTTTCTGGGTGGTATGACTGTTCCAGAAGCATTCTCTCCTGATGTCTCACCCACATCTATGGCAGGCATCCTCAGCGGCAAGTGAGGTTTATATACCTGTGGAATAATGTCCAGGGTGAGAGAAAGAACTTTTGTTTGTTTGAGGCAAGTGTGAATGTTGCAGTTGGCCACCTTGATTAGCATTGAATAGCCTTGCAGCTTCAAAGCTTGGCTCCTTCCTGCCTGGGATAATCCTTTTATGGAAACCATGAAGTTGAGCAAAATCTGGCTACCAGCATTAAAAACAGGACAATAAATAAATATCAACACTAAAAAAATAGAGGAATTCCAGAAAGGAAACAATCAGGGCCAGTTAACATCTCCCAACAAAGGCATATTCAAGGCATATTTGCAATTCAAGACACATTCTGCACAACATTCACACATGGCTTTTTTGCATTGGGGAAAATGCATTTTTGTCAAGAAAAAGGAAACATTGATCTTAACTAAAATACTTTCCTTTCCAACTGAGAAAGGACAGCTATCCTTTCTATTACACTATGTAACATGATTTTTGTTCCTGGGTTATAAATGTCATTTCCTAATTTGTTCTATCATAAAAACATGGAAAAGGTCTATTCAAGTTCCAAAACTTTGTTCTTGTGGGACATCCTGCTATAGAACATTTTGCGATAGTTTTCCAATTGATATCTAATTGAGTCTCAATCAATTCAACCTAGTTTGTGGCAGGCACAAAAACGAAGTTTCTGGAGTAGAACAACTACTTTCAAAGCAAGTGACACACAATTAAACAAGAATAACACTTTCAAACCAGGGACAGAATTGTTCAAATGTTGTTATATAGTGTTATCTACATATAACAGCAAAGGTTCCACAGATCAAATGTTGTTTTCTACGCAAATCAACCAATGCAAGTTTTGTGCAGAATAAATCCCAAATCGCAGTTTTCTTTCTGCAGAAAAAACATTTTCTGAAGATAACAACCGCATGCAGATTTTGTTTAAAAAATTAATCCAGAATGATAAAGATTCTTATCCTGATATTCTTCTCAACAATTGAAAAACATGGGCATCTTTGAATATTTTAAAACGTTCTTTCTATTACTAGATCAGCATCAACCCCAAAGTGGATTCAACAAGCCCTGGATGTGAGAGCCATCCATTGTACTTTTCAGATTTCTTGACAGAAATCAGGGGGAAATTGTAAAACAGGTGAGGATTTCTGAACAATTTGAGTAGCAATTGGGAACCTCTATAAAATTTGTTCGATTTACATAATTTATTTTGTTGTTGTTTATTTGTTCAGTCACTTCTGACTCTTTGTGACCTCATGGACCTGCCCATGCCAGATCTCCCTGTCGGCAGTCGCCACCCCCAGCTCCTTCAAAATCCAGATTTTCTTGGTACAGAATTTCAAAATGTTCATAGCACTGAATACACAGCAGCACCACGGCTCTGAAATTCTTCACAAACTTGATTTCAGTTCCGAGTTCAGTTGCTCTATCCATGGAGCAACTGCAATAAAGAAGGAATACTTTCTACCTACTTTGTGAAACTTTTTAATCCCTTGGGTTGCTGTAAGTTTTTTGGGCTGTATGTTCCAGAAGCATTTTCTCCTGATGTTTCACCCACGTCTATGGCAGGCATCCTCAGAGGTTGTGAAGTCTGCTGGAAACTAGGTAAGTGGGATTTATATATCTGTGGAATAATGTCCAGGGTGGGAGAAAAAACTCTTTGTCTGTTGGAGGCAAGTGTGAATGCTGCAATTGGCCAGCTTGATTAGCATTGACAAGCCTGGCAGCTTCAAAGCCTGGCTGCTTTCTGTCTGGGGAAGTCCTTTGTTGGGAGGTGTTAGCTGGTCCTGGTTACTTCCTGTCTGGAATTCACAACAACCCCGTGATTCCAGCCACAACAACCCTGTGATTCCAGTCTTCGACAACACATTATTTGTATTATTTATTGTTACAAAATTATTTTAATGTAAGAGACCTTGAGCTTTGTTGGGACGAGAGGTGCTCTATCCATGGAGCATATCTGCAATAAAGAAGGAATACTTTCTACCTACTTTGTGAAACTTTTTAATCCCTTGGGTTGCTGTGAGTTTTTTGGGCTGTATGTTCCAGAAGCATTTTCTCCTGATGTTTCTGTTGCAAACTAGGCAAGTGGGGTTTATATATCTGTGGAATAATGTCCAGGGTGGGAGAAAAAACTCTTTGTCTGTTGCAGGCAAGTGCGAATGCTGCAATTGGCCAGCTTGATTAGCACTGACTAGCCTGGTGGCTTCAAAGTCTGGCTGCTTTCTGTCTGGGGAAATCCTTTGTTGGGAGGTGTTAGCTGGCCCTGATTGTTTCCTGTCTGGAATTCCCCTGTTAATCCCTTCTTTGTTATAAAAAAAGGATTAGTGATGAAAGCAGAGGAAAGGGATCCAACGAAACCTGAAAGCAAACCCCTGTACCTTTTCTAACTCCAGAAGGTGGAACCTCAGCACTTGGATGGCCTGGATCATCTGAAATTTAAAAGAAGAAGAAATGTTTGGTTGCCAAAGTGCAATGAATCCAGATGGAGGGACGTTGTCCTTTTCTCATCTGGATAAGAAACTTCAGGATTTTGAACAAACATTTCCCAAACTCTATTTGGCCCCCACTGGCTGCCAATTGCCGACCTTTGGGATAAAGCAGCCAAGAACGTTGGGGAAAGTGAGGCACGTAGGTAGGAACAGGGGGAGAGTTACCAACAAAAGAGACTGAAAGACCTCCCCAGTCCTTTATGAAACAGAAAAGGATGTCATATCCACAAGGAACACAGACAGAGTGCTTGATGTTTTCACTTTTATTGGCCAAAAAAAAGAGAGATCGGAAAATAAGAAGGCATCCTTACCAAATTATCCAGCTCAGGATTGGAAGAAAATAAGGGCTTTTCTGTCCTAACCTAAAAATAGAGATTTGGGGAGTGGGGCGAGAGGAGGAGAAGAAAAGAGACGGAGTGTTAGAAGAGGCCAAAACATGACAGAGGAAAGTATGAGGTGCGCATCGTTGCAAAGTCTGTTTCTCTCATTTTCCCAGAAACTGTAAAGTTAACAACAAAAATGTGACTCTCTCTCTCTCTCTCTCTCTCTCTCTCTCTCTCTCTCTCTCTCTCTCTCTCTCTTGTCCCCAGAGAGATCCAGCTGGCAGGAGGATGTATATTTCACTTTCAAGAGTTTGCAACCTCCCCGTTCCTCCCCCTGGAAGCCCCCTGCGCTCTTCAAATTCCTCCGCATTCCTCCTCCCTCCTCCCAAGGCCAGTTTTCCACCACATGGCTGTCATTTCAGACAAAATCCTGGTGCTAAATGGTTGCAATGTACTGAACAGACCCTGTCGTCTTTCCAACATAAATCTCTCCCTTGTCAAAGCTACAATAAGAGCATTGCAGATTCGGAGAGTGAGCATTTCTGGTCCATGGGCATATCCTCCTTGTGGAGAGAAATAAACATAATAATAATAATGATAATAATAATAATAATATAATAATAATAATAATAATAATAATAATAATAATGAAAATTGCACAGACAGACTACAAACAGAGGCACAACTACGTGGCCCAAATGATTCATTGGAACTTATGCCTCAAGTACCACCTTCCAGCAGCAAAGAACTGGTGGGATCACAAACCTGCAAAAGTATTGGAAAATGAGCAAAGATACTGTGGGCCTTCCGAATCCAGACTGACAAAGTTCTGGAACACAACACACCAGACATCACAGTTGTGGAAAAGAAAAAGGTTTGGATCATTGATGTTGCCATCCCAGGTGACAGTCGCATTGATGAAAAACAACAGGAAAAACTCAGCTGCTGTCAGGACCTCAAGATTGAATTTCAAAGACTCTGGCAGAAACCAGTGCAGGTGGCCCCGGTGGTGATGGGCACATTGAGTGCTGTGCCAAAAGATCTCAGCCGGCATTTGGAAACAATAGACATTGACAAAATCACAATCTGCCAACTGCAAAAGGCCACCCGACTGGGATCTGCGCGCATCATCCGAAAATACATCACACAGTCCTAGACACTTGGGAAGTGTTCGACTTGTGATTTTGTGATATGAAATCCAGCACGTCTATCTTGTTTGCTGTGTCATAATAAAATAATAATAATGACTTCTGATTTTGTGATACGAAATCCAGCATATATATCTTGTTTGCTGTGTCATACTGTGTCTTTGTGTCAACAACAACAACAACAATAATAAGGCATACCCAGCCAGTTTTAAACATTAATTTTAAACTCATGTCCAGTGTTTTAATCTCTGCCCTGTGTATTTAATATATATGTTATAGAAATACATTTTAATATGTTTATTTATAAAAAATTTGCAATGCTTATGTGTTTTGACTTTGTTGTGATCTGACTCAAACCACAATAAGAGGCGGGTAAGAAATAAAATTGTTGTTGTTGTTGTGTTGTCAAAAGCTTTCATGGCTGGAATCACTGGGTTGCTATGACTTTTCCAGGCTGTACGGCTATGTTCTAGAAGCATTCTCTCCTGACATTTTACCCACATCTATGGCAGGCATCCTCAGAGGTTGTATACACCTCCCAACAAAGGATTTCCCCAGGCAGGAAGAAGCCAGGCTTTGAAGCTGAAAGGCCAATCAAGGTGACCAGTTGCAACATTCACACTTGCCTGAAGAAGACAAGAGTTGTTTCTCGCACCCTGGGCCTTCCACAGATATATAAACCCCACTTGCCTAGTTTCCAACAGACATCACAAACTCTGAGGATGCCTGTCATAGATGTGGGCGAAATGTCAGGAGAGAATGCTTCTGGAACATGGCCATACAGCCTGGAAAACTCACAGTAATAATAATAATATTACTACTACTACTACTTTGCGGTCTCAGAGGTATAGAGACCAGGTTTGATTGGAGCTGGATAGAATTCTAGGCGAGAATTCCAAGAGCTGCTTGTAAGCCACTTTGAGTCTCTTTTGGGAGAGATAAAGTGGGGTATAAATAAATGCTTTAATAATAACCTAATGTGCATGTGTGCTGTGTTATTATGCACATGTAAGTATTATTATTATTATTTTATTATGACACAGCAAACAAGATAGATATGCTGGATTTCATATCACAAAATCACAAGTCGAACACTTCCCAAGTGTCTAGGACTGTGTGATGTATTTTTGGATGATGCGCGCAGATGATGATGATGATGATGATGATGATGATGATGATGATGATGATGATTATTATTATTATTATTACTATTAAGTGGCAGTCAACAGGGGAAAGGAAGTTTTTCTGAATTTTGCTAACTTGAATGAGGAGGACAAATCCCATTTATTATCAATGAAAAAGCATGATATATGATGGTTCCAACAAGCACAACATTGGAGTATTTGGGATGCATCTACACTGCAGAATTAATGCAGTTTTGACACCATTTTAACTCCCACCGCTCAATGCTATGGGAATTGTAATTTTACGTGTCTTCAGAGTTCTCTACCAGATAACACAGGCCTCTCATCAAACTACAACTCCCATGATTCCATAGCATTGAACCGTCACAGTTAAAGTGATGTCAAACTGTAGCAATTCTTCAGTGCAGACACATTTTTGGTGGTTCAAGTTGGCCAGATCATTTGAGGGGAGCTTATCTTAGCCTTGGTGGGACTTAAAAGCTATTATTTCACTCAGATGCCTCTTTCCCAATTCTGATTCCCTCCAGACAGACTGGACTGCAACTCCCATCATTCCCAGTCAGAATGTCAAAATGTTTGGCCCAAATACAGCGCTGATTTGTGTAAAATTAAAAGAAACAGAAGAAAAGAGACTGTGGATTTCAAGGCCAGACTATTCACTAGGCAAGGGCAAACTTGGGCCCCTCCAGGTATTTTGGACGACAATTCCTAACAGCCTACCGGCCAAAGTTCGCTTGAGGTGCCACGATTTGTTTCAAAATGAAACTGGCAACGCTCTGTATTACAAAACACAAAGATGGCTGGATATATAATATCTATATCCATATCCCAACCTATGCGATCTGAATCGCTGAAGAAAGGGATTTTTATCTCCATTCAATACGATCCGCGTCTCACAAATTTTAATACTCTGTACTCGCTCTTACTGCTTGAGTGATTTGATGGCCTCTAAGCCATAAACGTCACTCTGTTTGATCATCCTGGGGAGCATTTAAGGTTTAATAACTCCAAACATTATTTCTTCAAGACTCCTGAGTTTACGTACAGGTATGTAGATCAAGATACTCAGCGGAGGAGCGCCATTCATTGCAGCCTCAATCCTAAAAGCCCGGGACCAGAAGTGTTTTTTGGATTCTGGAAAATATTCCTATTTATGTAGGTAAAGGTAAAGGTTTTCCCCTGACATAAAGCCTAGTCGTGTTCGACTCTGGGGTTGGTGCTCATCTCCATTTCTAAGCCAAAGAGCCAGCGTTGTCCGTAGACACCTCCTAGGTCATGTGGCCACTGGCATGACTGCATGGAGTGCCATTACCTTCCCGCAGAAGTGGTATCTATTGATCTACTCATATTTTGCATGTTTTTGAACTGCTAGTTTGGCAGAAGCTGGGGAGCTCAACCGCCAACCTTTCAGTCAGCAAGTTCAGCATCTCAGCGGTTTAATAGGCTCCCCCTATTCATGTCCACATGCATAATAAGGAGATGTTTTGGATCCAAGTCTAACTACTCAGTGGCTCAATGCTATGGAATCCCGGGATTTGTAGTTTGCCGAGCTATCAGTACTCTTTGGCAGAGAGCTTGTAAAAATGCAGCAACTGCGACTCCACAGCACTGAGTTATGGCAGTTAAAGTGACGTCAAAATGAATTAATTCTGCAGTGGAGCTGCACTTCATAACAGGAGCGGTAGGTACTCTTGTTTTTAATCAGTCTTTTAAGAGCTATTAACTTATTGGACTTACTGCATTCAGGTCTGGGATTCAGTACCTTGGACAGCGCCTTTAAAGTTCAGAGTTGCCACTGTTAGGGACTAGATAACATTCAGTGGGTGCATCTACCTGTGGAGTTAATGCAGTTTGAAACCACTTTAACTGCCATGGCTCAAGTCTTTTCTGCATGGCAGAAGGGGATTGGACTGGATGGCCCCTGAGGTTGCTCCTATTACTATTTATTATTATTATTATTATTATTATTATTATTATTATTATTATTATTATTATGACACAGCAAACAAGATAGATATGCTGGATTTCATATCACAAAATCACAAGTTGAACACTTCCCAAGTGTCTAGGACTGTGTGATGTATTTTCGGGTGATGCGCGCAGATCCCAGTAGGGTGGCCTTTTGCAGTTGGCAGATCGTAATTTTGTCAATGTCTATTGTTTCCATTATTGTTATTATTATCATTATTGTTATAATTATTACTAGCTGTGCCCGGCCACACATTGCTGTGGCAAAGTGGTGGTGGTATTGGTTAAAAATTGTTGTGTAATATTTATTTGACATTATTTGTATTTTTAAAATTAATTTTATTGTAAGTTATCTTTTTATTTATTATATTTTATTATTTTCTTGTATTATTTTGAGTTATTTTCTGTTATTATAGTATTTTATTGTATTAATTTTTTAGTGTTTTTAATTATTTTTTAGTGTTTATTTTTTATTGGGTTGCTAGGAGACCAAGTTGGAGGAGCTTAGCCTTCTAACTGGTAGCAATTGGATAAAAGCAATTATTCCTCTCTCTCTAATTAGGACTTTATTTTTCTTTTCTTTTTGTTGTATCAACCTAGAGCCATGGATGATTGGTTGAGGTTGGGGAGCCTGTAGTTTTGTTGTTTTGTGGGTTGCCGTGATGCCATCACTCTTTTATATATATATATATTATTGACACAAATACATTGTATGACACAGCAAACGAGATATATATCCTGTATTTTGTATCACAAAATCACAAATCGAACACTCCCCAAGTGTTTAGGACTGTGTGATGATTTTTGGATTATTATTATTATTATTATTATTATTAGGTTGCTGTGAGTTTTTTGGGCTGTATGGCCATGCTCCAGAAACTTTCTCTCCTGAGGTTCTGCCCACATTTATGTCAGGCATCCTCACAGGTTGTGAGGTCTGTTGGAAACTAGGCAAGGGGGGTTTATATATCTGAAGAATAATGTCTAGGGTGGAAGAAAGAACTCTTGTCAGTTTGACGCAAGCATAAATGTTGCAATTGACCACCTTGATTGGCATTGAATTCCCCCAGACAGGAAGCAGCCAGGTTTTGAAGATGCAAGGCCATTCAATGCTAATCAAGGTGGTCAATTGCAACGTTCACACTTGCATCAAACAGACAAGGGTTCTTTCTCCCACCCTGGACATTCCACAGATGTATAAACACTACTTGCCTAGTTTCCAACAAACCTCACAACTTTTGAGGATGCCTGTCATGTGGGTGAAACGTCAGGAGAGAATGCTTCTGGAACATGGCCATACAGCCCAGAAAACTCAAAACAACCTTATAATTCTAGCCACGAAAGCCTTTGACAACACATTATTATTATTATTATTATTATTATTATTATTATTATTATTATTATTACAAAGGCTGGATGGCCATCTGTTCAGGGGTGCTTTGACTGTGTTTCTGCATGTCAGAGGGGGGGGGGGGTTGGACTGAATGGCCCCTGGGTTTGCTCATATTATTATTGTTATCATTATTATTATTACAAGGCTGGGTAGCTATCTGTTGGAGGTGCTTTAATTGTACCTTTGCTGCATGGTAGAAGGGGGCTGGATTGGATTGCCCCTGAAATACTGTTAAGTTTATGTTGGTCAAAAGGTTTGCCCATGCCAGATATATATACATTATACATCTATATATATAAAAGGGTAATTAAATTTCGGCCTAGGACAAAACAACACATCCCAAACTACACATCCCAGAAACACTAAACTTGGCAGCACAACCCCTCATCCATGCCTCTACGTTCATACAACAAAAAGAAAAGAAAATTGAAGTCCTAATTAGAGGGAGAGGAAGAATTGCTTTCATCCAATTGCTGCCAGTTAGAAGGCTAAGCTCCGCCCACTTGGTCTCCTAGCAACCCACTCACCCCAGGGGACAGGCAGAGTTAGGCCTCACTTAGGCCTCTTCCGCACTACCTATAAAATACAGATTATCTGATTTCCCACACCACCACACTTTGCCACAGCAACGCGTGGCCGGGCACAGCTACTAATATAATATAATATAATATAATATAATATAATATAATATAATATAATATAATATAATATAATATAATATAATATAAAAACATTGCTTGGGGCTGCATGAGAAACTTTTGCTCTGCTGAAAGTTTGAGAACCCCTGGTCTAGAGCAAATATGAACAGGAGAATATTCAGGAACCCCAGTGGCGCAGTGGATTAAACTGCTGAGTTGCTGAACTTGCTAACCAAAGGGTTGGCAGTTTAAATTCGGGCAGCGGGGTGAGCTCCCGCTTTTAGCCCCAGCTAGCAGTTCAAAAAATGCAAATGTGAGTAGATCAATAGGTACGCGCTCCGGCGGGAAAGTAACGGAGTTCCATGCAGTCATGCTGGCCACATGACCTTGGAGGTGTTTATGGACAACGCCAGCTCTTTGGCTTAGAAATGGAGATGAGCACCAACCCCCAGAGTTGGACATGTCCAGACTTAATGTCAGGGGGAAACCTTTACCTTGACCTTTTACCTACGATGGTTCCAACCCCTGGTTCTAACAAGAGACCAAAGTCTTTATCAAAATACTTTGATAAAGTGTTCTTTTCAGGAGGCTTTTATGCAGAGTCTGGAAGGCCATCTGTTAGGAGGGCTTTGTGTTGGGAAATCATCCTGGACTACTCAAGTCTAAATGTAGTTAGATAGATGATAGAGTTAGATTGAGGGAATCCTTTCCCTGTTTCCAAAGCATGCCTAGACAGGCTTTACTGTGTTTCACTCTATCCTGTTTACGTCACATCCTTTTTGCTTTGAAGTTAGTAGAAATGTGAATCTTTAGGGACACTAACTTCCCATTGGTCAGAATGTCTTTTTCCCTTTGTTCTTCAAGCTAACAAGAACCATCCTGCCATCTCTCCTGGCAAGATGTAACTATGTAGATGTTTGTTATTTTTCCTTTCTTATTTTTCCCTAGAAACCAGTCTATAGTAGTCTAGACAGCTCCCAAGCCTTTCTATCTACAATGGAGTTCTTTTTACCTGAATAAATACTTTTTGAACTTTTATTGAGACTCTGCAGTCCATTGCAATCCTAAAGGCTTCTCTTGCTCGCCCAGTGTAAGTAACTGTTGCATTTGAAAGCTTTGCTTTTGCTACTCTGCTGATTTTGGTGGAATCTCCCCCAGAGAGGATTAAATTGTCTAACCGCTCAGAGATTACCACAACACTTTGATTGTATTTTCCTGCATGACAGAATGGGGTTGGACTGGATAGTCCTTGGGGGTCTCTTCCAACTCTACAATTCTATGATTTTATGACTCTAAGGCCAAATAATCTCTGGCTTGTCAAAAATTGCCTCCAGAAATGTACTCTACTAACATATTTGGAGCCCTCAGTGGCGCAATGGGTTAAACCAAGGGTCCTCAAACCTTTTTAAGCCGAGGGCCGGTCCACAATCCTTCAGACTGTTGAGGGGCCGGATTATCATTTGAAAAAAAAAATACAAACAAATTCCGATGCACACTGCACATGTCTTATTTGTAGTGCAAAAACAACAACAGCAACAAGAACAATGAAAGAACAATACAATATTTCAAAATAAAAACAATTTTAACCAACATACATTTATCAGGATTTCAATGGGAAGTGTGGTCCTGCTTCTGGCCAATGAGATAGTCAAGTTAATTAGGATTGTTGTTGTTGTTGTTGTTGTTGTTGTTGTTGTTGTGTGTCTTCAAGTCATTTCAGACTTTGGGCGAGCCTAAGTCTAAAATTTATGTATTTATTATTTATTTATTTACTGCATTTATTTACTACATTTGTATCACACCCTACTCACCCCAAAGGGGACTCAGAGTGGCTTACAAATTATATGTACATACAATATATTATATTATTAGCATAGCACACTATTAGCATTATGTATTACTATATTGAACTATGCCACTATACTGTAATATTATTAGTAATATTATATGTAATATAGAACATATAATTAATATTATTATATGGTATTATTATTAGTATTATATTGTATTACATTATAATATTATTATCAATATTATATGTATATACAATATATTATATTATAAAACTGAGGGCGGGGGCCAGGTAAATGATCTCGGAGGGCCGCTTCCGGCCCCCGGGCCTTAGTTTGGGGACCCCTGGGTTAAACCAATGAGCTGCTAAACTTGCTGACCGAAAGGTCGGCAGTTTGAATCTGGGGAGCGGCATGAGCTCCCACTGTTAGCCCTAGCTTCTGACAATCTAGCGGTTCGAAAACATGCAAATGTGAATAGATCAATAGGTACTGCTCTAAAAGAAGCAATAATTGAATGTGCACAAGCAGTAATAGTATTAGGGTGGAAAGATAAATCCAAATGGTCAGTAAGTAAATGGTACCAATATATGGTGGAGCAAATGGAATTTGAAATTATGAATGTGAAACTAAATGTTGTAAAAACTAATGAAAATAGAACAAGAGAAATGGAAGAAAGATGGACAATGGTAAAGAACTATATCATGAATCAATCTGGAGATCAAGCCATAAGAAATAAGATACAAATGTTATATAGTATATAGGATGGAAATGGATAAAGATAAAGATATAAAAATTGTCTCATAAAGAAACGAATATGTAAAAAGAAAACAATCCTCGTGTTGGTGGTGGGAATTGTAAATGTTTTGTATGTCTACGGTATGTATTTTTTGTGTTTTAAAAAATAAAAATTGATTTAAAAAAAAAAATCAATAGGTACTGCTCCAGCGGGAAGGTAACGGCGCTCCATGCACTCATGCCGGCCACATGACCTTGGAGGTGTCTACGGACAACATATTTGTGAGTTAAAGAAGTATTGAGTGGTCAAGTGGCTTAGTTAGTGTATCATTGCGTGATTGAGAAGATTCACTTCTAAGGCTAGCCTCACTTCTTACTCAACCTGCGAGCGTTCCTCAACCGTTAAACCCTCCACCTCCCTCGATCCGTTCTCCCAAAACCAACCTGTTTGGCAAAGACGGCAATGTCTTCGTTGAAGGAATCTGAGGAACAGACGTCTCCTCCTGGATAGGAGCCAGAGGTATCCCTGGGAGAGCAGGTTGCCAGTTCACATTTCTCAAAGACCAGGGCCAGCAGCGGAAACAGGGGGTGCCTGCCGCAGGAGAGAAAAGGCTGAGCAAATGGCACAGACACAAACACAGCAGCCAACATTGCAGCTTGGTCCAGAAACCAGGGAAACTACCCTGTTTCCCCTAAAATAAGACATCCCCAAAAAATAAGACCTAGTAGAGGTTTTGCTGAATTGCTAAATATAAGGCCTCCCTCGAAAGTAAGACCTAGTAAAGTTTTTGTTTGGAAGCATGCTCAACAGACAGAACACCAGAGCATGCAGGATTGGTAAATGTACGTACCATAAAGTGTTGTACATGGAAATATTGGCAGTAACAAGAAATTCTTGATAGGATTCACAGTTTATCTGGTTATGCTGGTTTGTGATGACAACTACTGTACAGTATATAATAAATGTTCATTTTTTGTTCAAAAATAAATGTGAATTCTTCTTCATGGAAAAATAAGACATCCCCTGAAAATAAGACCTAGCGCATCTTTGCGAGCAAAAATTAATATAAGACACTGTCTTATTTTCAGGGAAACACGGTAGGAGGTAGAACATGAAGCAAGACCTCGGGCCTATGAGTTTTTGCATTTCTCAATCTGTCGTGCCATCAGCACCGACTGATATGTAAGAATTCCTTTTAAGATTTTTATTTATGCTTTTATTGTTACATTAAAAGTGGGGGAACAATTTAAGCAAGAAAGACAAAGACTGAAAGAAGAATGTCAGAGAAATAGTCCCGACCCAAAAAAAAAAAAAAAGGTCTTATATATACAGTCGAGTCTCACTTATCCAACATAAACGGGCCGGCAGAACGTTGGATAAGCGAATATGTTGGATAATAAGGAGAGATTAAGAAAAAGCCTATTAAACATCAAAATAGGTTATGATTTTACAAATTAAGCACCAAAACATCATGTTATACAACAAATTTGACAGAAAAAGTAGTTCAATACGCAGTAATGTTATGTTGTAATTACTGTATTTACGAATTTAGCATCAAAATATCATGATATATTGAAAACATTGACTACAAAAATGTGTTGGATAATCCAGAACATTGGATAAGTGAATGTTGGATAAGTGAGATTCTACTGTATATGTATATACATTATATCTTAGTATATTCATATATATCTAAAACAATCACCAGAGAAACCCCCATAGCATCCCACAACAAAACATATTTTTAAGCGTCTTCCAGATCCTCTGCTTAGCAGGTCCAATTTTCTCCATACTCATTCCCTGTCCAGCATTGGTGTTTTTACTTCTACTGGCCTTGGGTTGTTGTTTTCTCCTGTTCTGTAATGTTCTATTGTTTATTTTATTTATTTAATTAGTTATTTATTTTTTCTAGATATTGTTCCAATTTACTCCAATCTGTCCTTTGCCTTTTTACGTTGTTCTGTGATACTATTTGTGTCAAAATGTCCTAAAGGGCCACCCCAAAGAGCCACTCCCAAAGGGCCACCACAAAAGGCGACCCCAAAGGGCCATTCCGAAAGAGTCACTCCGAAAGGGCCACCCTAAAAGGGCCACCCCAAAGGGCCACTCACAAAGGGCCACCCCAAAGGGCCACCCCAAAGGTCCACTCCCAAAGGGCCACCCCCAAAGGACCACCCCAAATGGCTACCCCCAAAGGTGCACCCCAAAAGTCCACCCCCAAAGGGCCACCCCAAAAGGGCCACTCAAAAAGGGCCACCCCAAAGGGCCACTCCCAAAGGGCCACCCCAATAGGGCCACCCCCAAAGAGCCACCCCAAATGGCCACCCCCAAAGGGCCACCCCAAAGGACCACCCCAAAGGGCAACTCCCAAAGGGCCACAAGAAAGAAAGAAAAATGTCCATATTTTTTATCTCTAAGGCTCTCAAGTACCATTTTTCCAAGGCTGGAGTTTCTCGGGTTTTCCACAATTGTGCTAGGCATATCCTGGCGGCAGTTACCAAATATATGAACAGCTTATTCGTATTAAGATCCATCTGAAAGTCTGTAATTCCTAAGAGAAAATACTCTGGTTTTAGCTCGAACTTTTTTTGAAGTATTTTCTCCATGTAAGAATTCCTGATGGTTGATGATCACGAGCCATTCGAAATGAAGGAAAATGATTGAGTGAAGACGCATCATTGACTAGTGTTTGATTTCAAGAATCCAATAAGTCTACAGACACAGAGAAAAGGACACATTTGGGACTATTTGGTGTCCATTCATTGTATTGGCGTACAAAGAAACATCCTTCCATTGTCCACCAGCATTGCAATTTCTTTGATTCTAAGACACATGGGTTGTGTCTTAAAATCGTGTGTGCTTTGCAATACATATGTAAATAAAGCGGAGTTTTTTCTCCTGTTGCTGAAATTAGGGTGCTTCTTACCATCGATGGCATCTTAGATTTGAAGAAATACAGTATTGGAAGGGGGAAATCCTTTGGGGGCATTCCAGTATCTTTATGACCCAGTTATTTTGGCTTTGTGTTTGTTCCTGCCCATCTTTTCTGTTTACTTTGTAATTCTTGATCAGCTACGGGTCTATCTATGTTTCCATCTATGGTTGGTTTTAATTTGTTGTTGGGTTGGACATGTTCCCATGTAAGTACTTCCAGGGAGATGGGAAGCAGGATATAAAAATAAAATTATTATTATTGTTGTTGTTGTTGTTATTGTTATTATTATTATGTTTCACCCACATCTATGGCAGGTATCCTCAGAGGTTGTGAGGTATATTGGAAACTAAGCAAGGGAGGTTTATATATCTGTGGGAGGTCCAGGGTGGGAGAAAGAACTCTTGTCTGCTTGAGGTGTGAATGTTGCAATTGGCCAGCTTAGTTAGCATTGACCAGCCTTGCAGCTCCAAAGTCTGGTTGCTTCCTGCCTGGGGGAATCCTGTGTTGACACCTCTGCAGGAGTCTACCATATACCATGCAGCTGTGGACAAGTCTTCATAGGGACCACTAAATGCAGACAAGAATAAAGGAAAATGGGTTTTATGCCTCTTATATTTGTCAATTTCCATGCTGTAGAATCCTGGGAGTTGTAGTTTGAGGACTTAAGACGATGTTCCACAGAAAATGCTAAGCACCTCCTCAAAACTACAAATCCCAGCATCCTGTAGGATGAAAACATAGTCGGTGGAGTGGTAAAATGGTCCAGAGCCTAGTAATGGTTTGAATTCTGGGACTATGGAGACCTGGGTTCAAATTCTGACTCAACCATGAAATCCATTGGATGACCTTGGGTGGGTCACTCTCTCTCAGCCTCAGATGAAGGTAATGGAAAACCTCCTCTCAATATATTTTGTAATGTAAACCTTTTGAATAGTGTTGATAAAGGCTTCTCGTGCCTGGAATCACTGGGTTGCTGTGAGTTTTCCGGGCTGTAAGGCCATGTTCCAGAAGCATTCTCTCCTGACATTTAGCTCACATTCTCAGGCAGGCATTCTCAGAGGTTGTGAGGTCTGTTGGAAACTAGGCAAGTGGAGTTTATATATCTGTGGAATAGTGTCCAGGGTGGGAGAAAGAACTCTTGTCTGCTTGAGGCAAGTGTGAATGCTGCAATTAGCCACCTTGATTGGAATTGAATGGCCTTGCAGCTTCAAAGTCTGACTTTCAATAATTAAAGAACAGCACTAAAAAAAACCCAGGGGAAATCCAGACAGGAAGCAATTAGGGCTAGTTAACAACTCCAGGTGGTGGTGCAGTGTGTTAAAGCGCTGAGCTGCTGAACTTGCAGACCGAAAGGTACCAGGTTCAAATCCCGGGAGCGGAATGAGCGCCCACTGTTAGCCCCAGCTCCTGCCAACCTAGCAGTTCAAAAACACGCAAATGTGAGTAGATCAATAAGTACCGCTCCGGCGGGAAAGTAACGGCGCTCCATACAGTCATGCCGGCCACATGACCTTGGAGGTGTCTACGGACAACGCTGGCTCTTCGGCTTAGAAATGGAGATGAGCACCAACCCCAGAGTCGGTCACGACTGGACTTAACGTCAGGGGAAAACCTTTACCTACCTTAACAACTCCCAACAAAGGATTTCCCCAGGCATGAAGCATCCAGGCTTTGAAGTTGCCAGGCCATTCAGTGCTAATCAAGGTGGCCAGTTGCAATATTCACACTTGCCTCAAACAGACAAGAATTCTTTCTCCCACCTTAGACATCATTCCACAGATATATAAACCCCACTTGCCTAATTTCCAACAGACCTCACAATCTCTGAGGATACCTGCCATAGATGTGGGTGAAATGTCAGGAGAGAATGCTTCTGGAACATGGCCATACAGCCCGGAAAGTTCACAGCAAAACTACAACTTTCATGATTACATTGTAGTCAGCCATGGCAGCTGAAGTGGTGCCAAACTGCATTAAGTAACTCAAGGGATCTGTATATGATGTGCGTGCCCACAAAAAATAAGAACCAGAGGGACAAAACTCAATGGATAGTCTTTAAAAATTGGTGTTGTGTTGAGCGTGCTGGACCTTGGTCTAAGATCAGAGCAATCGATGAGTAAAATCCGGAGTCCAAACCATGGAAGGAGGGTGGTATAACGTTCTACAATTGGAAAGATGGGCAAGGGAAATAAGAAAGAAATATAAGGGAGATGGAGAACTTACAAAATTTGAGAAGATGATTAATCAAAGGGCAGGAAGTTAAGGAAAAGAAAGAACTAAAGGTATAACAAGTGATGTTTACAAATTGCGAATAGATAAAGAGCAGGAGCAGGATCACCTTAAAGAAATGTGGGAGTTAGATTGCAATAAGGAAATACACCCTCAAATCTGGAAAGAAATGTGGAATAAGCGTATATTTAAAAACATGTCTATAAGAATAAAAGGGAATTATTATAAAGTGGTTTGGAGATGGTACCTCACACCAATTAGATTAAATCAAATTGATAAGAAATACTCTAAGCAGTGCTGGAGGGGCTGTCAGGAAATCAGTACATATATACATATGTGGTGGTCCTGTAAATACGTTCAAAAATTTTGGGAGAATGTTTTTAAAGAAAAAAAGAGAAAACAGAAATATCAAACGAGTTAAAGTAACTAATCGCCAACTTGGTAACACAGCTCGGGCTGTGGCGCAGGCTGGAGAGCAGCTGCAATGAATCACTGCAATGAATCGCTCTGACCAGGAGGTCATGAGTTCGAGGCCCGCTCGGAGCCTATGTTTGTCTGTCTTTGTTCTATGTTAAAAGGCATTGAATGTTTGCCTATATGTGTAATGTGATCCGCCCTGAGTCCCCTTCGCGGTGAGAAGGGCGGAATATAAATGCTGTAAATAAATAAAATAAATAATAATAGCCAAAAAATGGAAAGGAAGGGAGGAGTGCCAATTGGAAGGATGGTATAAGGAGATTTGGGATATTGCGATAAATGATAAATTGACATGTAATATTAAAATTAAAAGAGGGTTATTAAAAAAGGATGATTTGGGGAAAATTTATAGAGTTTGTATACGTAGAAGTAAAGGGGGAAAAACCTGTAAAAGAAACAATAGAATTTTGGAAATAAATATTGTAATTGGCTGGTCTGGGGTGAAGGGATAGCACTAGGTGAAGGGTAACAAAAGGTAAATAATATGAGTATGTAATATAGTTAGAGAGTAAAAATACCATAGGAGCTATCATATACATAACTCTGTATTGCAAATTTGTTAAAGAATGTATAGGTACTGAATATGTAAAATTCAAAATTTTTCAATAATTTAAATAAAAACTGAAAAAACGAACAAACCATGGAAGGAAATACTTGGGAGGCCAAAACCAGTACTGTGCTCTGCAAAAGCTCAGTTATTTCAAAGATCTCCATCGGGGTGGAAACCCACTTCCCTCCTGCTCCGTGATTTACTGTGATTTACGTCTCCGTGACTCCAAGATCCGACCAGCCGAGGTCCACCCCTCCATCCTCCCCCTTTCCTCCTCCATCCGCCAGATTTGGATGGAGAGCGAAAAAGACAGAGTGTTCCCAGCCATACATTACACAAGTTCACGCACCATATGTTACACAAATATTTGTAGCAGAGGCCCAGCGCTTCGCAACTGCTAAGTGAGCGTCTCCGCAGAACTTTCAAGATCCCCCTACGCAAAACAAAACAAAGGAACCCCCCAAAAATATTAAGGTGGGGAGAGAGGCAAAATCCCAAAATAATTCCACCACTGCCCTGCGTTTTAAAGAGGGGGGAAATGGCAAATTAAAACTGTGGCCAGGTGTAAGCAGGGAGTTCTTCGAAAGTGAAGGGAATGCAGGCTGAGCACTTCAGGGTCTACTGGAAAAATAAGTCTTAGGGTTGTTGTATGTCTTTCGGGCTGTATGGCCATGTTCCAGAATAATAATAATAATAATAATAATAATAATAATAATAATAATAAGTTTATTTATATCCCGCCTCCATCTCCCCCGAAGGGGACTCGGGCCGGCTTACAGCAAAATCAAAATACAAGCAATGATAAAATATAAAACATCAAAGGACAAAAACAAAAACCAATAAAAAATATACACAATAAGTTAAAAAACACAACACAAAATTAAAACATCAGGTTAAAAACAATGAGATTGCAATAGTGGATAAGCAAAGTGTACGGTGCACATTATGGGTAACAAATTCATAAATAGATAAAGATAAATAAATAAATAAATAAAGTGCATTAGAATCATTTAAGGTCACATTAGGTACGGTAGGGAGGAGTATTCTCTCCTGACGTTTCGCCCACATCTATGGCAGGCATACTCAGAGGTTGTGAGGTCAGGAGAGAATACTTCTGGAACATGGCCACACAGCCCAAAAGACATACAACAACCCTGTGATCCCGGCCATGAAAGCCTTCGACAACACAAAATAAGTCTTGTTTTTAGATGGCTGGAAAGCCTCAGTGTATGCGGAAAGAAAGGGACCCCATTATGTTTTGCTCCGGCCTTCGTAAAATTAGAAGTTAGGGTGCATCTACACCAGGTATGGGAAAACTTCGGCCCTCCAGGTGTTTTGGACTTCAAAACCCACAATTCCTAACAGCCGCTGTTAGGAATTGTGGGAGTTGAAGTCCAAAACACTTGGAGGGCCAGGTTTTCCATAACTGTTCTACACTGTAAAATTAATGTGGTTTGGTACCACTTAAACTGCCATGGCTCTACACTATGAAATCCCCGGAGTTGTCGTTTGTCCTCTTTGGCAAATTTATTTATTTACAGTATTTATATTCCGCCCTTCTCACCCCGAAGGGGACTCAGGGCGGATTACAATGAACACATATATGGCAAACATTCAATGTCAACAGACAAACAACATATATAGACAGACACAGAGGCATTTAACATTTTTTTCCAGCTTCATGATTCCGGCCACAGGGGGAGCTGTTGCTTCACTTTCCACTAGTAGCTGTACTTTCTCATTCCTTTCCTCGTGTTTTGCTGGCAGTTTTATGATGTTGTAAATTAGTTAAATTAGCCTCCCGCATAAAGCGTATGTAAATTTCCCTACTTGACAGATGCAACTGTCTTTCAGGGCTGCATAGGTCAACAGCAAGCCGGGCTATTTAATGGTCAGGGCCTTAACCCGACCCGGGCTTCAAACTCATGACCTCTCGGTTGGTAGTGATTTATTGCAGCTGGTTACTAGCCAGCTGTGCAACAGCCCAGCAAAAAAGACTAAAGACCTTGTAAAACTGTCATAGCTTCCTTGGGTGCCTATGGTGAGAAGGGTGGCATAGAAATTAAGATTATTATTATTATTATTATTATTATTGACACAAAGACATAATATGACACAGCAAACGAGATCTATAAGCTGGATTTCGTATCACAAAATCACAAGTCGAATTATTATTATTATTATTATTATTGACACAAAGACATAATATGACACAACAAACGAGATCTATAAGCTGGATTTCGTATCACAAAATCACAAGTCGAATTATTATTATTATTATTATTATTATTATTATTATTATTATTATTATTGATCCTGGTTTGAAAAAAAATGGAGCAAAGCAGAGCAAAAGAGAATATGATGGGGTTTCCTCCCTTTCGCCTTTGAGTTGCATCTTAGGCCTCTTCTATACAGGCATATAAAATCCAGATTATCTGCTTTGAACTGGATTATATGGCAGTGTAGACTCATACGATCCAGTTCAAAACAGATCCTGGTAATGTGGATTATCTGCTTTGGCAGTGTAGAAGGGACCTTAGAGAGTTTGAGACTTTCCAGACATCTCAAAAAATTCTTTTTGCCACTTTAGTAGGCGCTCAATGCTATAAAATCATGGGAGTTGTAGTTTTCCAAGATCTTTAGCTTCCTCTGGTCAAGAGGGAAGGTTCCTTCCCAAACTACAACTCACTGGATTTCATAACATTGAGCCATGGCTGTTAAAGCAGTGTCAAGAAGGCACTAATCCTACAGTGTAGACGAACCAAGCGTGCCGCTTAGTCTCCTTCTACACTGTTATATAATCCAGATTATGAAAGCAGATCATCTGCATGATCTGCTTTTAACTGGATTATATGAATCTACACTGCCATATAATCCAATTCAACGTACAGTAGAGTCTCACTTATCCAAGCTAAACGGGCCGGCAGAAGCTTGGATAAGTGAATATTTTGGATATTTTTTTTTTAAACCTTTATTTATCCATTTTGGATATTAAGGAGGGATTAAGGAAAAGCCTATTAAACATCAAATTAGGTTATGATTTTACAAATTAAGCACCAAAACATCATGTTATACAACAAATTTGACAGAAAAAGTAGTTCAATGCGCAGTAATGTTATGTTGTAATTACTGTATTTACGAATTTAGCACCAAAATATCACGATATATTGAAACATTGACTACAAAAAATGGCTTGGACAATCCAGAAACTTGGATAAGCGAGGCTTGGATGAGTGAGACTCTACTGTACTTTGAAATGCTGATATGACTGGTCAAATAAATAAATAAATGAATATTAATCTAGTTCAAAGCAGATAATCTGGTTATAATATGGCAGTGTAGAAAAGGTCCTAGTCTTATTTGCAAACATGGATTCAGAATCAAGATTTTGCCCGACCGCTTGATGGTAGGAAATGGGGAGAGAACACAGAGGTAATGTCTAAAGTTGGGCTGTTGTGCATTTTTCGGTCATGTTTCCAGAAGCATTCTCTCCTGACGTTTCGCCCACATCTATGGCAGGCATCCTCAGAGGTTGTGAGGTAATGTCTAAAGTTTGTATTACTTATTGGAGTATATATATATATATATATATATATATATATATATATATATAAAAGAGTGATGGCATCACGGCGACTCACAAAACAACAAACCTACAGGCCCCCCAACCTCGAAATTTGACAACACAACCCATCATCTACGCCTCTAGGTTGATACAACAAAAAGAAAAGAAAAATAAAGTCCTAATTAGAGAGAGAGGAATAATTGCTTTTATCCAATTGCTGCCAGTTAGAAGGCTAAGCTCCTCCAACTTGGTCTCCTAGCAATCCAATAAAAAATAATAAAAACACTAAAAAATAATTAAAAACACTAAAAAATTAATACAATAAAATACTATAATAACAGAAAATAACTAAAAATAGTACAAGAAAATAATAAAATATAATAAATAAAAAGATAACTTACAATAAAATTAATTAAAAAATACAAATAACGTCAAATAAAAATTACACAACAATTTTTAACCAATACCACCACCACTTTGCCACAGCAACGCGTGGCCGGGCACAGCTAGTATATATATACACACACACACACTAGCTGTGACCTGCCATGCGTTGCTGTGGCCAATTGGAATTGCAGTGAGTAGACTCGCTGCTTGTAAGCCTGGGTGCTTTCTATGTATGGGCCTCCTTGGTTGGACTGGTTGAATGGGACGGAGTGCCCTGATGGCTTCCAAAAGTGAGGGTTTTTGATGTAGGGGAAATCTTGGTTGGGCAGGTTGAAGAGGAGTGAATAGTCTTGCTGCTTGGAAGCCTGGGCGCTTTCTACTTTGTGGAATTGTTGGTTGGGAGGTGGAATAGTAATGAATAGTCTGAGTGTAGGAAGTATGAATGTTGCAATTAGTTACCTTGATTAGCATGGAATGGCCTTGCAGGTTCGAGGCCTGGGTGTTTCCTGGTTGAGAGAATCCTTTTTTGGGAGGTGTTATCTGGGTGTGATTGTTTCCTGTCTGGAATTGCCGTGTCTTCTGAGTGTTGTTTTGTATTTAGTGTCCTGATTTTAGAGATGCTATTGTTCCGTTTTCTTATTTGACCAGAGTTAATTATTACATATGAGATAGAGTTATGTTATGTATTAATAAATATGAGATAAGTGAAGCTTGGATAAGTGAGACTGTATTGTATTGTCTGTTTGGAGGGCAAGTGCCAATGTTGGCATTGGTGAGCTTGATTAGCACTGAATGGCCTCGCAGGTTCAGTGCCTGGCTGCTTTTTGCCTGTGAAGCTGTTTATTGTTATTGTTGGTTTTTTTAATTATGATTGAGGGGTAAATTGAGGGAAAGAGAAGGAGAAAGTGAAAGTAATTGAGGCAGATGGAGCGTTCTAGTTTTTGGTTTTTTTTAGGCCCCATGGAGGTTGGGGATGTCTAGTTTTGTTGTATGAACATAGAGACATGGATGATGGGTTCTGTTGTCAAATTTTGAGGTTGGGGGGCCTTTAGTTTTGTTGTTTTGCCCGGTGGAGCGATGCCATTCTCCTTTTATATATATAAGACTAGCTGTGCCCAGCCACGCGTTGCTGTGGCGTTGTCTGATGGTGTTGGTGAGAACTTGTTGAGGCTGGATGGCCATCTGTCAGGAGTGCTTGGATTGTGTCCTCCTGCGTGGTAGAAGGAAGTTGATCTAGGATTGTATGATGTTGTTGTTGTTATTATTATTATTATTATTATTATTATTATTATTATTATTAGTAGTAGTAGTAGTAGTATTGAGAGGCTGGGTGGCCATCTGTTGGGAGTGCTTGGATTGTGTCCTGCATAGAATCATAGAATCATAGAATAGTAGAGTTGGAAGAGACCTCAAGGGCCATCTAGTCCAACCCCCCGCTAAGAAGCAGGAAATCGCATTCAAGAAGCAGGAAATCGCATTCGAAATCGCATGGCAGAATTGGGTTGGACTGGATGGCCTTTAGGGGTGTCTCCTAACTGCCTGATGCTATGATTCGATGTGTATTATTATTGGATAATACAGATATTGGATGGCCATCTGTGAGGAGTGGTTGGATTGTGTCCTCCTGCATGATATAAGGAAGTTGAACTGGATGATCCTTAGGGGTATCTGCTAACCTTAGGATTGTATTTTTTATTATTATTATTATTATTATTATTATTATTATTATTATTATTATGAGGCTGGGTGGCCATCTGTTGGGCTGAGTAGGTTGCTAGGAGACCAAGTGGGCGGAGCTTAGCCTTCTAACTGGCAGCAATTGGATAAAAACAATTATTCCGCTCCCTCTAATTAGGACTTTATTTTTCTTTTCTTTTTGTTGTATGAACGTAGAGGCATGGATGACGGGTTGTGCTGCCAAGTTTAGTGTTTCTGGGATGTGTCGTTTTGTTGTTTTGTCCTAGGCCGAAATTTCATTACCCTTTTATATATATAGATATTATTTATATCGTTGAAATACAATCCTTATATAATGACTCAACGCAGCAAAATATTCAACCATCGGTGGAAAAACTCCGAAATGGGATGTCCCCAATCGTCTGAGGGATAATCAAGCTGGAAAGCTGAAAGGAGGAAGGGAATTTGAGGAAATCCAGAGCATTTCCTTTCCAAGAGCAAATGGATTGGGGAAGGGGGAGGCTATAAAGGGGGCAGAGCCCCTTCTCCTGGCCACCCTTCTCCTCCTAAGGACAGAGCTGTCAACCGACTGAAGTGTAGGAGTGAAAAGACACAGCGCTGTGAAACCCGACTATAAATCTTTTAACCGGATCAAAGACCTGAGATGTGGAAAAGGTTGGCGGATGAGAAGAGATGGAAAGACTTTGGGCACGTCCAGATAAAGTACGGATGGGGACAATGGGAGACGAGGGTTCGAATCCCTGTTTGGCTGTGAAACCCATTGGGTCACCTTGGGCAAGTCACTTTCCGTTAGCTTCAAAGAAAGGCTATGGCAATCTACCTTTTGAAAACATCTTGCCAACAAAACCTTATAATAGCATCATCTTCAGGTTACCAAAAGAACTGAATGCATACAATTTTTGTGTGTGTGTGTGTATCAGGAGCAACTGGAGTTGCTTCTGGAGTGAAAGAATTGGCCGTCTGCAAGGACGTTGCCCAGGGGACGCCCAGATGTTTTGATGTTTTTACCATCCTTGTGGGAGGCTTCTCTCATGTCCCCGCATGGAGCTGGAGCTGACAGAGGGAGCTCATCGGCGCTCTCCCCGGGTGGGATTTGAACCTGGCAGCCTTCAGGTCAGCAACCCGACCTTCAAGTCACAAAGCTTTTATCGCCTAGGCCACCGGAGGCTCCAATGCATACAATAACACATTTCAAAGCCAAAGAGCCAGCATTGTCCACAGACACCTCCAAGGTCATGCGGCCAGCATGACTGCATGGAACGCCGTTACCTTCCCGTCGGAGCGGTACCTATTGATCTACTCACATTTGCATGTTTTCGAACTGCTAGGTTGGCAGAAGCTAGGGCTCACAGCGGGCACTCACTCCGCTTCCCAGATTCAGACCTGTGACCTTTTGGTCCGCAAGTTCAGCAGCTCATCGCTTTAATAGCTGCACCACCAGGTTACATGTTACGTAATGCATACAATAACACCACATAACACGTAACCTGGTGGCGCAGCTATTAAAGTGCTGAGCTGCTGAACTTGCGGACCAAAAGGTCTCAGGTTTGAATCTGGGAAGCGGAGTGAGCACCTGCTATGAGCCCCAGCTTCTGCCAACCTAGCAGTTCGAAAACATGCAAATGTTGAGTAGATCAATAGGTACCTCTCCAGCGAGAAGTTAATGGTGCTGCATGCAGTCATGCCGGCCACATGACCTTGGAGGTGTCTGTGGACAATGCCAGCTCTTTGGCTTAGAAATGGAGATGAGCACCAACCCCCAGAGTCGGACACGCCTGGACTTTACCTCACCTTTACCTTAAGAAGTTTTTTTTTCCTGGGTTGTAAATGGCATTTCCTAATTGGTTCTATTATGAAAAACATGAGAAAAGCACATGCTATAGTACGTTTTGCTATAGTTTTCCAGTGAATATCTGAACCAATTCTGGAGTAGAACAACTACTTTCAAAGTAAGTGTCACACAATTAAACAGGAATAACACTTTCAAACCAGGAACAGAAACTTTTTCAAATGTTGCTACATAGTGTAATAGAATTTACAGAGAGGTGTATTAACACTGACTAGCTCCAACCACAAAATAAAGCATCCAGGTTCAAGAGCAGTCTATCCCTAAACACTGCGAACATGGAAGAGGAACGAAAGCTTGTGGCATCCAAGCTGTATCTATGAGGCATCAAAAGTAGTGCTTGGAGAATATAACATCTCTGGATAACATCTATCCAACACAGATAATATGACTATAAGTATAAATTGGTGCTAGAAACAGGACTCTGGATTACATATGCCCAAACAAACCCAAACAAACTTGGTAAAACTCAAACAATACTGATGCCATTCTAAGGGTTTTATGCCTCTAATAATTGTCAATTTCCATGCGGCAGAATCCTGGGAGTTGTAGTTTGAGGACTTAAGACGATGTTCGACAAAAAATGCTAAGCACCTCCTCAAAACTACAAATCCCAGCATCCTGTAGGATGAAACCATAGTCGGTGGAGTGGTAAAATGGACCAGAGCCTAGTAATGGTTTGAATTCTGGGTCTATGGAGACCTGGGTTCAAATTCTGATTCAACCATGAAATCCATTGGAGGACCTTGGGTGGGTCACACTCTCTCAGCCTCAGAGGAAGGCAATGGCAAACCTCCTCTCAATATATTTTGTAATGTAAACCTTTTTGATAGTGTTGATAATGATGTTTTATCTCTCTGTTTTAATGCTGCACCCAACCTCAAGCTGTAAGGTGAGATGGATAATTAAAATATTATTATTATTATTATTATTATTATTATTATTATTATTATTATTATTATTAGATCTGTTTGTTAACTGATCTACTGATCAATAAAAGACAAAAACAACAATACACAAATAGAAACTAATCACTATCCTAAAACTCCTGTAATGAGTAGCTAAAATACATTAAAATACAATAAAACTAGATTAATTAATAAGTTTAGTAAAATTTGGGATCAGATTACAAGATGAAGGAAGGTGGAGTAGAGTGAAGAGTGTGAAAGAATCAGTCAGAGAATTTTGATAAGATGATGATGATAATGATCACAATCACAATAATAATATATGTTGTTGAAAGTTTTCATGGCCAGAATCACCTGGTTGCTGTGAGTTTTAAGGTCTGTATGGCCATGTTCCAGAAGCATTCTCTCCTGACATTTCACCCACATATATCGCAGGCATGCTCAGAGGTTGTGAGGTCTGTTGGAAACTAGGCAAGTTGGGCGTATATATCTGTGGAATAATGTCCAGGGTGGAAGAAAGAACTCTTGTCTATTTGAGGCAAGTATGAATGTTGCAATTGGCCACCTTGACTAGCACTGAATAGTCTTGCAGCTTCAAAGCCTGGCTACTTTCTGCCTGGAGGAAGCCTTTCTCAGGAGGTGTTAGCTGGCCCTGATTGTTTACTGCCTGGAATTCCCCTGTCTTCTGAGGAGGAAACCATGAAAATGAACAAAATCTATAATCAGGACATTAAATAAAGAACAACACTCTGAACAGTGGAATTCCAGACAGCAAACAATCAGGGCCAGCTAACACCTCCCAACAAAGAATTCCCCATGGCAGTAAGCTGCCAGACTTTGAAGCTGCAAGACTAGGTAAAAGTAAAGGTAAAGGTTTTCCCCTGATATTAAGTCTAGTTGTGTCCGACTCTGCGCGTTGGTGCTCATCTCCACTTCTAAGCTGAAGAACCGGCATTTTCCATAGACAACTCCAAGGTCACCTGGTTGGTATGACTGCATGGAGCACCCTTACCTTCCTGCCAGAGCAGTACCTATTGATCTACTCACAGAGCGGTACCTATTGATCTACTCACATTTGCATATGTTTGAACTCTAGGATGGCAGAAGCTGGAGCTGTTAGCAGGAGCTCAGTCCACTCCCCAGATTCCAACTGCCGGCCTTTCAGTCAGCAAATTTAGCAGCTCAGCAATTTAACCCATCCTTTTAGCTGCAAGGCTATTCACTGCTAATCAAGTGGGCCAATTTCAACATTCACACTTGCCTCCAACAGACAAGAGTTCTTTCTCCCACCCTGGACATTATTCCACAGATATATAAACCTCTCTCGTCTAGTTTCCAACAGATCTCACAAGCTCTGAGGATGCCTGCCATAGATGTGGGTGAAACGTCAGGAGAGAATGCTTCTAGAGCATGGCCATACAGACTGGAAAACTCACAGCAACCTAATAATACCAAGATATACTGCCTCTGAAACAGGAGGCTCTCTTTGCAGCAATGCCCAGTAAGGCTTGTTGCGTCTGTCTTCAAATAATTTTTGATTCATGGAAAACAAAAAGCCAACAGATCTGTCAGATCTCAAGAGGTTAAACTGGTTCAACCCCTGGTTAGTTCTTGGATGGGAGACCATTAATAAATACCAGGTTCTATTTCAGAGGAAGAAAGTGGCAAAACCAAATCTGTGTATTATTCCTTGCGTAAGAAAACTCTATCAAATCCATGGGGTTAGCATAAGTCGTGACACATATTCGAATTTAAAATGTTCAAAGTCCACAACATTCAGGAAGCCGAGAGATCTTTTCATCTAAGATCCATCCGAGATTTAGGAAAAGATGGCCGAAGAAATTAATGGATGAAAACACCAATGTATCTGCATGAAGCCAAGGAGAGGAGTGAGACGGATTTGCAAGGCAATGACTAAGGAAGGATCTAAGGAAGGAATCTTAAGAAAAACAGATGAGGAAGGAATCCAGCCCCAAATCCAATGAAATCTCGAAGAGCAGGGATGCGCTATAAATCGAAGGCAGCTCTGGATGGAGTTTGAGCGAGAACAGACCCATTAGACTAGAGCTCAATGGAAATAAAATAAAATAAACAGCTTTCCGGAGTGATAAAATATATTTTAAATAGAATTTTGAGCATGAGATCTATTAAATTCAGGAGATCACCTTGAACAGGCAGTTACGAAGGATGGCTGAGAAGCTAGGAATGCAGAGAGAGATCCCAATAAAGAATTACAGGAGGGAGTTCGGCCTCGATGGGGTGGATTTATGAAAACAGTAAAATAATAAATAACGGGGAAGGAGAGATGGAAGAAAGTTGCAAAAGGGATGCATGCAAGGGAAAAGATGGGAGTATTTTTTTAAAAGCAACCTTACAAAATGTTTTTTTTTTCGTGTCAGGAACGACTTGAGAAACTGCAAGTCACTTCTGGTGTGAGAGAATTGGAGGTCTGCAAGGATGTTGCCCAGGGGACACCCAGATGTATTACCATCCTGTGGGAGGCTTCTCTCATGTCCCAACCTTACAGATGAATTCTGTGAAATTCCACCCCGTCATCAAATATTGATGCCCCGTTCTAAGCACCTGAAATGATGTTGTTGTTATTATTATTATTATTATTATTATTATTATTATTATTATTATTATTAAAGATGATGATGGTGATAACAAGAATAGTTGTAATATCCTGCTTTCTCTATTACAGTTATTATCATTATTATCATTAATGATGATGATAATGATGATAGTTGTAATATCCTACTTTCTCTATTACAACAACAACATTATTATCACTATTAACACTGATGGTGATGATGATGATGATGATAATGATGATGATAGTTGTCAAAGGCTTTCATGGCCGGAATGTCTGGGTTGCTGTGTGTTTTCCGGGCTGTATGGCCATATTCCAGAAGCATTCTTTCCTGACGTTTCATCTGCATATATGGCAGGCATCCTCAGAGGTTGTGAGGTCTGTTGTTAACTAGGCAAGGTGGGTTTATATATCTGTGGAATAATGTCCAGGGTGGGAGAAATAACTCTTGTCTGTTTGAGACACCGCTCAAGAAAGGATTCCCCCAGGCAGGAAGCAGGCAAGTTATGAAGCTGAAAGGCCGTTCAATGCTAATCAAGGTGGCCAATTGCAACATTCACACTTGCTTCAAACAGACGAGAGTTCTTTCTCCCACCCTGGACATTATTCCACAGATATATAAACCCCACCTGCCTAGTTTCCAACAGACCTCACCACCTCTGAGGATGCCTGCCATAGATGTGGGCGAAATGTCAGAAGAGAATGCTTCTAGAACATGGCCATACAGCATGGAAAACACACAGCAAGCCAATAATAATAGTTGTTGTTATAATATCCCACTTTCTCTATTACAACAACTATTATCATTATCAATAATGGTGATGATGATGACAGTTGTTGTAATATCCTGCTATCTCTTTCAAAAACGAGAACCCAATACTAATATCAATACAAAATATACAGTTTAAACCCTTTTTTAAAAAACAGATATACCGTATATACTCGAGTATAAGCTGACCCGAATATAAGCCGAGGCAACTAATTTTACCACAAAAACTGGGAAAACATTGACTTTTATTGATACCAATAAAATTACATTAATTGAGGCATCAGTAGTTTAATGTTTTTGAATATTTACATAAAGCTCAAATTTAAGATAAGACTGTCCAACTCTGATCCAATCATTATTCTCATCTTCTTCGATGTAAATGTGCTTATATATCCTTTTAATAATAATAATAGAGTAAAATAATACATGTAATCATAACAATAAATACAAGAAAATAATACAAGTACAGAAGAGTCTCACTTATCCAACACTCACTTATCCAACGTTCTGGATTATCCAACGCATTTTTGTAGTCAATGTTTTCAATACATCGTGATATTTTGGTGCTAAATTCGTAAATGCAGTAATTATTACATAGCACTACTGCGTATTGAACTACTTTTTCTGTCAAATTTGTTGTATAACAGGATGTTTTGGTGCTTTATTGGTAAAATCACAACTTAATTTGATGTTTAATAGGCTTTTCCTTAATCCCTCCTTATTATCCAACATATTCGCTTATCCAACGTTCTGCCGGCCCATTTATGTTGGATAAGTGAGACTCTACTGTAATAATAAATAGAGTAAAATAATAAATGCAATAATAATAATAAGATCAGAGTGAAATAATACATGCATTAATAATAATAATAAAAATACAGTAAAATTAATGTAATAGTAGCAACAATAATAGAGAAAAATAATAAATGTAATAATACAGTAATAATAAATAGAGTAAAATAATAAATTCCATAATAATAATAAGATCAGAGTGAAATAATAAATGCAATAATAATAATAATAATAATAATAATAATAATAATAATAATAATAATAGAGTAATAGAAAAGAAAAAGGTTTGGATCATTGATGTCACCATCCCAGGTGACAGTCGCATTGACAAAAAACAACAGAAAAAACTCAGCCGCAATCAGGACCTCAAGACTGAACTTCAAAGACTATGGCAGAAACCAGTGCAGGTGGTCCCGGTGGTGATGGGCACACTGGGTGCCGTACCAAAAGATCTCAGCCGGCATTTGGAAACAATAGACATTGACAAAATCACAATCTGCCAACTGCAAAAGGCCACCCTGCTGGGATCTGCGCGCATCATCCGAAAATACATCACACAGTCCTAGACACTTGGGAAGTGTTCGACTTAGATTTTGTGATACAAAATCCAGCATGTCTATCTTGTTTGCTGTGTCATAATAAAATAATAATAATAATAATAATAATAATAATAATAATAATAATAATAAAGTAAAATTAATGTAATAGTAGCAACAATAATAGAGAAAAATAATAAATGTAATAATGCCAATAATAATAGAGAAAAATAAAATTTTAAAATTTTATATAATGTGATTTTATTTTGTAATGGTATCTGTTTTATATGAACTGTTGTTTCGTAGATTGTTTTATATGAATTGTTGTTTTTACATTGTTTTTAGGCATTGAATTTTTGCCATTTACTGTAAGCCGCTTTGAGTCTCCTCGGAGAGAAAGGCGGAGTAAAAGCGATGTAAATAAATAAATAAATAAATAAATAAATAATGTACCATATATTTTCGAGTATAAGCTGACCCAAATATAAGCCAACCAGGACCCTCACCCGAGTATAAGCCGAGGGGGGGCTTTTTCAGTCTTAAATAAAGGGCTGAAAAACTAGGCTTATACCCGAGTATATACAGTACATATAAACCTTAAACTGGGATTAAAGAGCAGGATTTAAAGAAAGTGTCAATCAAAGCTGAGTTTTACACTCTACCCGGTGGTCTCCCTCCCAAGCTTTATACAGCAGGCAGTCCCCGAGTTACAAACCCGATCGGGTCTATAAGTTGGGTTTGTACGTAAGTTGGAAAAAGGATGTTTTTGGAAGTCCACCTCCAGCCAAATGGCCCCAACCCCTTGCCGGGGACTCACTCACCCATAAATCTCGTCCTTCTCCCGCTTCAGGGCATCTCCGGCCCCCATTCCAGGGGGCATCCCAGGCCGGTGGCTGTTGACCCCCGCCGAGCCATAGGGCGGGCCTTGGCTGAGTGGGTGGTGGGCGGGCAAGGGTCGTGCCCCCGGGTGGGGCTCCCCGAAGGCCCCCGACGGTGCCCCCGACGCCCCTCCCGGCAAGGAGACCCCCTCCAGGGCCGCATAGTGGACCAGCTCATCGTACTGCGGGTGCCGAGGAAGGAGAAAGAAAGAGAGAAGGGAGTTTAGAGGACAATCATATCTTTCCAATGGATCTCAAGAACTTTCCAAAGGGATGCCCCAGAGATCTTGGCTCTCAGGATCCCGTGGCACTAGGGTTCCATGACACTATGATACCGTGTTACTATAATTCCATGATACAATGATTCTATGAGTCCATGGTACCATTAATTATATGATACTATAATTCCATGATTCTGTGATACCACTATAATGGCATCATTCTGTGATTCTGATTCTATCATATAATTCCATGATTCTACGATACTATGATTCTGTAATACTATAGATCCATGGTTCTGTGATTCTGATTCTGTTCTACGATTCCATGATTTTATGATACTATAATTCCAAGATGCTATAAATCCATGATTCTATACTATGATACCATGATTCTGTAATACTATAATTCCATGGTTCTGTGATTCTGGTTTTATTCTATGATTCCATGATTTTATGATACTATAATTCCAAGATACTATAAATCCATGATTCTATACTATGATACCATGATTCTGTAATACTATAATTCCATGGTTCTGTGATTCTGGTTTTATTCTATGATTCCATGATTTTATGATACTATAATTCCAAGATACTATAAATCCATGATTCTATACTATGATACCATGATTCTGTAATACTATAATTCCATGGTTCTGTGATTCTGGTTTTATTCTATGATTCCATGATTTTATGATACTATAATTCCAAGATACTATAAATCCATGATTCTATACTATGATACCATGATTCTGTAATACTATAATTCCATGGTTCTGTGATTCTGATTTTATTCTATGATTGCATGATTTGATGATACTATAATTCCAAGATACTATAACTCCAAGATTCCATGAAACTATGATTCTGTTATACTATGATTCTATGATACTATAAGTCCATGGTTCTATGATTCTGGTTCTATTCTATAATTCCATAATTCTATGATACTATAATTCCAAGATTCTGTGTTTCTATTCTATGCTTCCATGATACTGTCATTCTATGATACTATAATTCCATGATTCTATGATACTATGAATCCGTGATCATTCCATGATTCTATGATACTATTATTCTATGATCTCTAATTCCACAATTCTGTGATTTTATGATACTGTTCCATGATATAGTATCCTGGAATCATAGTACTAGGGCTCCTTCTACGCTGCCATATAAAATCCAGATTATCCGCTTTGAACTGGATTATATGGCAGTATAGGCTCATGTGATCCAGTTCAATGCAGATAATATTGATTATCTGCTTTGCTAATCTGGATTATATGGCAGTGCAGAAGGGGTTTCTCATACCATGATGCTATACTATGATTCCATGGCCCCTTCCACACAGCTGTATAAAATCCACAATGAACTGGATTATATGACAGTGTGGAGTCAGATAACCCAGTTCAAAGCAATTCTTGTGGATTATCTGCCTTGATATTCTGGGTTGTATGGCTGTGTGGAAGGGCCCTTAGATACTACAATTCCATGACCATATACCATCATTCCATGATATTATGGTACTATGATTCCATTATACTCTGATATTGTGATACCATGATTCTATGATACCATTATTCCATGATATTATAATTCCAGGATACTATAATTCTATGATCCTATGATAACATGATTCTATGATTCTGTTATATTAGATTCTATGATACTATAATTCCATGATATTATGATTCCATAATACTATAATTCTATAACATGATTCCATGATTCCGTCATATTATGATTCTATGATACTATAATTCCGATAACATGATTCTATGATTCCGTCATATTATAATTCTGTGATACTATAATTTCATGATATTATGATTCCATAATACTATAATTCTATGATAACATGATTCCATGATTCCGTCATATTATGATTCTATGATACTATAATTCTGATAACATGATTCTATGATTCCATCATATTATGATTCTATGATACTATAATTTCATGATATTATGATTCCATAATACTATAATTCTATAATTTTATGATATGATTCCATGATTCCGACATATTATGATTCTATGATACTATAATTTCATGATATTATGATTCCATAATACTATAATTCTACAATTCTATGATAACATGATTCCATCATATTATGATTCTATGATACTATAATTTCATGATATTATGATTCCATAATACTATAATTCTATGAAAAAAATGATTCCATCATATTATGATTCTATGACACTATAATTCCATGATAATAAGATTCCAGGATACTATGATTCTATTCTGTGATACTATAATTCCGTGATTTCATGATACTATGATTCCAGGATACCATGATTCTATGATGCTACGATTTAACACACACACACACACACACACATGTTGAGGAAAATGAGGGTCTTGCCCCTTCACAATCTACCATCTTATATAGATGTCCCAATCTGACCATTTCTACTACAAGCATGTCACCCAAAACAGAGGTATTTTATTTATTTATTTACATCTGATCCTTGGAAGGTGTATGCAAACAAGGAGGGTAAAATGGGGGTCTTGCACCCCTAAATAAGTATCCTGTTGAATTTCCCCCCAAATGCCTCCCCTTACAGCCACTTAAAACTCCTGGATTTAGAAATAGAAGCTGGCATCTCAAGGAAAGGGAGCAAAGGGACCCAGCAAAGGAGAACTGAGCAAATATATGAAGAGTTATAGTTCTAAAGGGGAAGGTATGGTTTTTAAATGTTCTCACTTTCCGCATTGCTGGAAATTCAAGCAATAGGGGGATATTTCATGGGAAGAATCCTTATTTGGAGGGGCGACACTTTCAGGACCCCCAAAACTCAAGTGCACTTGATCTCCCAGAGGAACGGCTCATCACAAGTGTTGTGGTTTCTAGCCATTTTTGGACTGATCCTGTAAGTCTTGTGTATTTTCCGTTTCCATAATATTCCTGTTCATTGACTCTTTGGCTCTTGCTGTCCCGATACTCACACTGTTGACTGCGTTAGTTGACGATGCTGTATTATATTACTATTATTATTACTATGATTCACTATATTCTATGCTTCTTTGTCTGTAGACACGGAAATATGAAAAATTCATAATAATCTGCCTACCAATCTTGGGGTTGCCTTACAAATTCAAAAAAGTTCTGTGGTCCTTGCATGGGATGATAACTAAACAGGGAAATTGTGCCCGAGGAAGCGGAAATAATATAGTAAGTTCCACACAGCCCTAGAACCCAGAATATCAAGGTAGAAAATCCCACAATATCTGCTTTCAACTAGGGTTTCTGAGTCCACGTTGTCATATATTCCAGTTCAAATGTGGGATTTTATTCAGCTGTGTGGAAGGGGCCATAGACTGATTGGGATCCGGTGATAAACATGTGTCCGCGGAAGGCAAATAAAGTTATAGGACACAGATGGGTAACGTAAGGGCTTCATGGGCCATATGTGACACTTTTTCCCAATCACTGAGTCTCCTTGTGGGGAGAAAAAGAGGGGTATAAATAAACATAAACATCATAATAATAATCTACGTTGCTGTGAGTTTTCCGTGCTGTATGGCCATGTTTCAGAAGCATTCTCTCCTGACGTTTCGCCCACATCTATGGCAGGCATCCTCGGAGGTTGTGACGAAAACTCACAGCAACCCAGTGATTCGGGCCACAAAAGCCTTCGACAACATAACAATCTAGATTTCCCTCTTTTTAAAATTTTGTTTCCTGCTCAAAAATAAATGGGGATGAATGGACTTTCTCAGGACTCTGTCAGGACATCAATTGAGATGAATCTCAGCATTCCCCCGAAGTGCTGAATATTTTTAAAAGTTTCGTTTTCAAAACTAGAAGTGTATTCTTATTTTTTTAATGGTTTAGTGGCATAAAATTGGTCTTCAAACCTATTACAGTTGTCCATAACTGTTGTCCAAGATTCCCGCATCTTGGTTTGGTTTGTTCGTCCTTCTTCTCCCACAAACTACAAACTCCAGATCATGCACATTTCCATCTATCTCCATCCGCATCTTGCTTTGGGAAACCCATAATCTAAGGGCAATGGATCACTATTTCTTTTTGTAACCATTCGGCACCCAAATCCCAAACTGCAGCATCCTCTCTAGTTGACATTTTCCATCTTTCTTTTTTTGGGTAGACTTTTTGCCACTTGAGGCAATTTCACGACATTTCGGCTAGTTGATTTCAATCTCCCCTCTTCTTCATCAGAACTATATATATAGCCTTTTAGGGAGAGAGAGAAAAACCCAAAAGGAAATCTAGATGTTCCAAACATTTTATCTCTCTCTCTTTTTTCTCCTTACATGCACACAATTCCTTGCTAACCAACCAGCAGAGTTGGTTCCAGCCATTTGCTTGAATTCCGAATTCAGGCGACAGGCTTAAAAATTCAGTAGACTTTAAGAGTATTAAATATTAATACTGAAAATCTTGACACTGGTTTTGTAACCATCACAGACTACTCTATAATACCATTAAAACAAAGGACTTAGATTTAATATGGCTCATGAGCCATATTTGTGTGACTTCATTTAAATCAATTGATCTAAATGAAATCAACTTTCAAGCATATGTTTTGCACTGAGCCCAAGGCGGTTTAAATCAAACCACCTTGGTTTAACTAAACTATGGACTGAAACATTTGGTTACAGATTATCAGCCCAATAAGGAATCCCACAAACTGGGATATTGGCATGTATTATACATGCAAAATACTGGGGTGCACTATTGAGAAGGCACAACTAGTCAATATGCAATATGCACTAAAAACTATACTAAGATTATATATGTGCAATATGTACTATATATACTGTACATTTTTGCAAAACTTCTCTTACAAATGATCAAGAGAGAGAGAGAGAGAGAGAGAGAGACTCAGCAAACTTTTAACGTCATGGGAATTAGGGAAGGCACTGAACTTTTCAGACAGAGAGATTAACACACACATTAGCTTTTCCAAGCCGGGATTCGGACGCTGCACATCTTGATGGCCTCTCAAGCAAGTTCACTTGCAATACTTCTGAAACTGGGGTTCTTGTTTTTAAAAGTATTTGTGCATCTCCGCTTTCAAGTTGCCTGTGGACTTAAGACGACCCCATGAAATGCATCGGGGTCTCGAAAGGAGCTGCTTTGGACAGTTTCCTTCCTCTAAAAAAAAAAATGATTCTGAATGAACTTCCCTCTCCCAGCCTTCTTTAGACTTTCCCAAACTAAAAGAGTCACCATTCATCCATATCTTTGGCTTCTCGGCAATTTCTTCCTGAATTCTTTGCCCTTTTTAAAAGGAAATTTGTGAAATAAATATTAAATTAATTTAAACCATTCATTCAATTATTATTTTTTTATTCTGATGTGCTTGAATTTGTTTATGGCATTGGATGTTTGCCTTTTTGTATGTAAACCGCCCTGAGTCCCCTTGGGGAGAGAGGATGGTCTATAAATAATAATAATAATAATAATAATAATAATAATAATAATAATAATAATAATACAGTAGAGTCTCACTTATCCAACACTCACTTATCCAGCGTTTTGGATTATCCAATGCATTTTTGTAGTCAATGTTTTCAATATATCATGATATTTTTGTGCTAAATTCGTAAATACAGTAATCACTACATAGCATTACTGTGTATTGAACTACTTTTTCTGTCAAATTTGTTGTATAACATGATGTTTTGGTGCTTAATTTGTAAAATCATAACCTAATTTGATGTTTAATAGGCTTTTTCTTAATCTCTCCTTATTATCCAACATATTCACTTATCCAACATTCTGCCAGCCCGTTTATGTTGGATAAGTGAGACTCTACTGTAATTATTATTATTATTATTATTATTATTATTATTATTATTATTATTATTATATGAAACTTTCACTAAACACATTCAACTTTGAGATTAAAAAACATGGGAAGAAAACCTTTGCCGCCCCCTGATCTCCCTCTCTTTCCCCTCCAAGGAAAAAAATCGTGACATTTTCCTACCCTGCCAACTATTCTTATTTAAATCATGCCTTTATCTCGACTGCTTTGTATACAGAAGAGCAGAACCGGTCTGCGATACCTCACTTTCAACTCTATAGAGCTTTCTTTTTGAACAAAGGTGTAGTTTTCAAAACACATATTTAAAGCTACTTCTTAATTATTTTGGGTGAGATAAGTGGCCTTTTTGAAGGTTCTAAAATCTTAAATTTCAATATAACCTTTTGGGGTGAGATAGAAGTGGACTTTTTGGAGACAAAAGTGATTGCTAAACTCCTTGGATGCAGGCAAACATTTCCGAGTTCTAATTCTAACAATCATTTTGGTACAAGCTTAAAAGCGTTTCCCATCCTTTTGCTTTGGCTTTGAGAAATCAAAGTATTATAATATTTATAATATAATATAATATAATATAATATAATATAATATAATATAATATAATAAAAAGTAAACACTGCCTGTCAATGGGAGGGGAAAGTTGGGAAAATTCTCTTCCAATGGCTTATAGAACTTTGTATCAAGATTCTTACAGAAAGGCATTTACAAAATTGCGTGTCGCTCAGGATTGTAGTTGGATTTTAAAATAGGTTTGTTGCAACCGTCCCTTTTTTTTATATGGTGATGGCTGGGAATTTAGCGTCCCATCGAGAGAAAGAAAAGAAAGTTTTGGGGATTTCTTACAAGCGGCCACATTGAAGACACATTAACCCCAGCCTTTCAAGGGGGCCAAGTCCCTTTCTGCGGCTCCATGGAGGGGGGTCAAAGGAGAATAAGGAAGTGGAAAAACTTGAGAAAGGCATCACAAAATGCCACAAAGCAGCCCCATTGAGGCTTTGAAATGAGCAGCCCGAATCAAAGCCCAAGGGCCGAGGAAAGTCAAGGAAGAGTTTGCTCTAAAAGAGAGACTTTTGGGGAGGAGGGGAAAGAGGGGTTTTGTCCCCCTCAAAGACACCCTGTGCCTCTATTTTACTAAAATTTGCTATGGAGACTTTCACAAATATCTTGAATATGGAGTTAGATTTTGAGCCAAATCTATATAATTTTAAGTAGTATTTGGAGGGGACACAAACATTCTTAATGAGCTATTATTCCTCCTTGAAAGAAGGCGATGATTTTAAAGTTTTTGAAAAGCAGGCATATTTTTCTCTCTCTCCTTCCATTTCCCAATTCCACTTGACACTTGCCAACTAAAGGGTTTGAATGGGACAGAAAGAAAGAAAAATTACAAATAGTAATGATGAAGGGGGATAAAGAAGGTACAATAACATATTGACAAAGTAGAAGTTTGAGCTGAATGGTTTAGTGGATGGAAAAGGAAAGGTCCTTTGGGAAGCAAAACAAGTTCAAAACTCAAAGTAGTAGAGTTTTCTGTAAAACTTAACAAGAATCAAGATACACAGGAAAAGAATTTATTCTTTGGGTTGCTGTGAGTTTTCCAAACAGTATGGCTTGGAATTTATTCTTTGGGTTGCTGTGAGTTTTCCAAGCAGTATGGCCATGTACCTGAAGCATTCTCTCCTGACTTTTCACCCACATCTATGACAGGCATCCTCAGAGGTTGTGAGGTCTGTTGGAAACTAGGCAAGTGGGGTTTATATATCTGTGGAATAATGTCCAGGGTGGGAGAAATAACTCTTGTCTATTTGAGGCAAGTGTGAATGTTGCAATTATTTATTTACTACATTTATATCCCGCCCTTCTCATCCCGAAGATGACTCAGAGTGGCTTACAAATTATCTGTTAATACAATTTATTATATGATTAGCATAGCACAATATTAGCATTAAATTACTATATTGCACTGTATCACTATACGGTATTAGGGAAAATTAGGGAACTGGAGTTGATACAGTAGAGTCTCACTTATCCAACATAAACAGGCTGGCAGAATGTTGGATAAGCGAATATGTTGGATAATAAGGAGGCATTAAGGAAAAGCCTATTAAACATCAAATTAGGTTATGATTTTACAAATGAAGCACCAAAAGATCATGTTAGACAACAAATTTGACAGAAAAAGTAGTTCAATATGCAGTAATGCTATGTAGTAATTACTGTATTTATGAATTTAGCACCAAAATATCACGATATATTGAAAACATTGACTACAAAAATGGCTTGGATAATCCAGAAGCTTGGATAAGCGAGGCTTGGATAAGTGAGACTCTACAGTACTGTATTTATGAATTTAGCACCAAAATATCACTATATATTGAAAACATTGACTACAAAAATGTGTTGGATAATCCAGAACATTGGATAAGCGAGTGTTGGATAAGTGAGACTCTACTGTATTAGGGAAAATTAGGGAACTGGAGTTGATATATCTGTGGAATGTTCAGGGTGGGAGAAAGAAGTCTGTTTGAAGCACGTGTGAATGTTGCAATTGTCCAACTTGACTACCATTGAATAGCCTTGCAGCTTCAAAGCCTAGCTGCTTAATGCCATGGGGAATCCTTTGTTGGGAGGTGTTAGCTGGCTCTCATTGTTTCCTGTCTGGAATTCTCCTGTCTTCTGAGGAGGAAACCGTGAACAAAAATGAACAAAATCTGGCTACCAGTATTAAAAAAAAAACCCTCTAAGATCAGGACAGTAAATAAAGAGCAAGACTCAGAAAACAGAGAAAACTCACAGCAACCGAGTGATTCCAGCTATAAAAGCCTTCAATAATTCATTCTTTACCTCTCCTAAATAGGGCCAGAAAGAGCCAGAAAGAGGTTACTTTGGAAATCAACAAGTCAGGGCTTCTTTTTTTTAAAAAATTTAATTTTTAAAGAAAACTCCAAGTCATCATCAACTACAAGAAGCACCTTGTAAGAGGCATGGGACAAGAGGGGGAAAGAAGAGGCATGTGGAGCATCACCTTACTTACCCTTTGTGCCATCAGAGACTCCTAAGTTTTCCCTCCAGGTTTCCTTTTCCGTGGGCTTCTCCCCCGCTTTGGGGGGAGACGGCTCCTCTTGGAGGCTCCAGCAAAACTTCACTCTTTGCCAAAGAAGGGGTCTTTCATGCTGCTTCCCATCATGTCAGCCAAATCGAAGGAGGAGGGAGGACAAAAAGAAGGAAAAAAAAATACTGTGGCCAAAAACAAAACAAAAATTGGCTTCTTTTTAAAAACTGAACAAAAATCCTTCCAAAAGGAAGAAGAATATTTTTGCCGTTTGTTCAAGAGTTCAAAGGGTCCAAGGAAGAACAATTTTGGAAAATGTCAACAACAACAAAAAAATTCAGCAAGAGAGAAAAAGAGGAAAAGGAGTTAGATGTTGTTGCCGGCAGGAGATTTCCATCAATGTGATGTTTGTGTGTGTAAAAATAAAAAATAAAAAGGAAAGAGGGGGTGATTATTTCCTTGCTTGTAGAAATCTCTTTTCTTCCAAGTCGATCTTGTCTTCCAGCTTTGGGCTGTCCATCAAGTGCTGAACGGATATAAGGGATGCTCCTTGCAGAATATAGAGAGTATACTTTGAAAGAAGGGACGTGTGATGATGACCCTTCCTCCAAAACACGCTCACACTCTTGTCTCTTCCGCCTTGGTTTCTTTCTTTTGGCTCCTTCAAAACATGGACATCCACATCCACTATCCAACCCCCCCCTCTTTTTTTTTCTCCTCCCCCTCCTTGCTTTTAAATGGTTGTGGTTTCAATCCTATCAAAGCCAAGATGCAAGGGATACACACACATATACAAAAAGAAGCAAAGAGGGGAAAGAGGAGGAGAGAAAGGGATGGGAGGTGGGGAAGGGGGTGTGGGGGGGCTCCTCCGAGGGTGCCCAAAGCCCCCCCACCCTGGAGGGTTGCTCGCCTGCCTTCCCACCCACCCCTATGTCCCGAGCCCCCTCTCCTTGGCAAACAGTCAGGGATTGGGATGGGGGGGGGGGGATAGAGAGAGAGACAGAGGAGGAGGCGCACACAGAGAGAGACACACACAAGATGGGCTTGTCAGTTTCTCCTGGTCTCCTCCTCCTCTTAAAGCAGCCGTAGATCTTGGACAGATGGGGCCTTGGATGTGGGGAGTCCAGGGAAGGACCCAGTGGCCTGTCAACCTAAGATGTTTTTAAAGATTGGGATGAAGATGACAATATCTGTCCTTGTTTGAATAGCCAGCTGTGTGTGTTTATCCTGTCTGATGTGCCCTCTCTCTCTTTTATTCTATCTCCAGATGGGAAGATGAAGATGAAGAGGAGGAGGGGAGAGGAGGCAGAGAAAGAAAGATGCTCTCCTTCTCCCAGCTCCACAGCCCTGAGCTATGAACACATCCGGAAGTAGAAGGGTCTTCGCATTAACCCATTCCCGGCCTGCCTGCCTCGGAGGGAGACCAGGCTTGGAGGTGATGCACATCGGACGCAGAAGAGGATGCCAATGGAGACCTTATGCCACATCAGCACCGCATCCCGGCCTGGCTTGGCTTCTTCCTCCATCCCTCGCACCATCCGGCACTGTCTTCTTCCCCGGCATCTGTTTGTGTGTTCATTGCCTCTTGTTTGCTGTCATTGTTTTGTTTGGTTTCCCTCGGCACATTGGGTACCGCTTTGTGTCTCCAAGAAGAAATGTCAAGATGTATTTTAAATCTGTCCCAGGCATGTAGAGCAGGGAGGATGGGGGACGCTTAATAAATTTATATTATGTGTTTATGTTTGTATGAATTTTTAAAGTTTTTTAAAAAAAATATACAGTAGAGTCTCACTTATCCAAGCTAAACGGGCCGGCAGAAGCTTGGATAAGTGAATATGTTGGAAAATAAGGAGAGATTAAGGAAAATCCTATTAAACATTAAATTAGGTTATGATTTTACAAATTAAGCACCAAAATATCATGTTATACAACAAATTTGACAGAAAAAGTAGCTCAATACGCAGTAATGCTATGTAGTAATTACTGTATTTATGAATTTAGCACTAAAATATCACGATATATTGAAAACATTGACTACAAAAATGCGTTGGATAATCCAGAACGTTGGATAAGCGAGTGTTGGATAAGTGAGATTCTACTGTATATTACCATTTATTGTACTGTTCAATGTGTTATGATTTGTTGTTCTTTTTATATTCTGTTATATTGTATTGTTCTGGGCATGGCCCCATGTAAGCCACCCCGAGTGCCCATTGGGGAGATGGAGGCAGGGTATAAATAACGATTATTATTATTATTATTATTATTATTATTATCCAAGCTAAATGGGCCGCCAGAGGCTTGGATAAGCGAATATCTTGGATAATAAGGAGAGATTAAGGAAAAGCCTATTAAACATCAAATTAGGTTATGATTTTACAAATTAGGCACCAAAACATCATGTTATACAACAAATTTGACAGAAAAAGTAGTTCAATAAGCAGTAATGTTATGTAGTAATTACTGTATTTACGAATTTAGCACCAAAGTATCACAATGTACTGAAAACATTGACTACAAAAATGAGTTGGATAATCCAGAACATTGGATAAGTGAATATGTTGGATAATAAGGAGAGATTAAGGAAAAGCCTATTAAACATCAAATTAGGTTATGATTTTACAAATTAAGCACCAAAACATCATGTTATACAACAAATTTGACAGAAAAAGTAGTTCAATATGCAGTAATGTTATGTAGTAATTACTGTATTTACGAATTTAGCACCAAAGTATCATGATATATTGAAAACATTGACTACAAAAATGGCTTGGATAATCCAGAAGCTTGGATAAGCGTGGCTTGGATAAGTGAGACTCTACTGTATATTGAAAACATTGACTACAAAAATGGCTTGGATAATCCAGAAGCTTGGATAAGCGAGGCTTGGATAAGTGAGACTCTACTGTATTTTAAATCTGTCCCAGGCGTGTAGAGCAGGGAGGACGCTTAATAAATTTATATTATGTATTTATGTTTGTATGAATTTTTAAAGTTTTATTTTTTTAAATATATATTTTTATTGGTGTATATAGTAGTTAAGTAACAATGAAAGTGTGAGAACAGTGATTTTGACAGAAAGTAAAGAAGAAAGAAGAAAAAAGAAAAAAAGAGAAAAAAGGGGTATAATAAAAATGATTAAAAAATGATAAAAATGACTTCCATCTTCGCCTTTGCGTTTCCCAAACTATATAAACTAAAGAGGGTGATACAAAAAATAACAATATTGAATCAGCCTCTTTTTCTGTAATAATGTGGACAAACCCTAAAAAAAAAATTGTCCTTTATTATTGGCTTAGTCATTAATTCTTTACTTTACAAAAAACTTACAAAGAGATATACAAAAAGGTTTCATCCTTCTGTTCTTTATCGCTTATCCTTCAACTTCTTTTTCTTTCGAATTCTTCTACTTTAGTCCAGTCTGTATATCTTATCGGAGTCCCTGTATTTTTCTTTAGTAAAAAGGTTAGTTTAAAGTTTTATTTTTGATTATTTTTGTTTGTTACAGTAGAGTCTCGCTTATCCAACGTAAACGGGCCGGCAGAACGTTGGATAAGTGAATATGTTGGATAATAAGGAGGGATTAAGGAAAAGCCTATTAAACATCCAATTAGGTTATGATTTTAAAAATTAAGCACCAAAACATCATGTTATATAACAAATTTGACAGAAAAAGTAGTTCAATATGTAGTAATTACTGTATTTACGAATTAGCACCAATGTTATTAATGTTCAATTGTAATCCTGCTATTGCATTGTCTTTGCACTGCGGACATTAAAAATAATTTACATCTATAGCATAAACATATCTACTAAGCTCGGAAACACTCTAAAGCAGGCATGGGCAAACTTGGGCCCTCCAGGTGTTTTGGACTCCAACTCCCACCATTCCTAACAGCCAGAAAAATGAAAAAAAAGGAAAAAAATCCATCACAAGAACATAAATGGGGAGGGGAAGGGAACCAATAGAAAGAATATGGATTTATTTTCCTTATGTAATTAAAGTGAAGTAAGAGGAATAAAATTAATGGTTGCATATGTCACTGCATGTATTTCACAACAATCAATATTCTGGGTTGCTTTGAATTTTTCAGGCTGTATGGCCATGTTCCAGAAGCATTTCCTCCTGACGTTTCACCCACATCTATGGCAGATATCCTCAGAGGTTGTGAGGTCTGTTGGAAACTAGGCAAGTGGGGTTTATATATCTGTGGAATAATGTCCAGGGTGGGAGAAAGAACTCATCTGTTGGAGGCAAGTGTGAATATTGCAATTGGCAACCTTGATTAGCATTGAATAGCCTTGCAGCTTCAAAGCCTGGCTGCTTCCCACCAGAGGGAATCCTTTGTTGGGAGGTGTTAGCTGGCCCTGATTGTTTCCTGTCTAGAATTTCCCCGTTGTTATTTATTTACTGTCCTAATTTTAGAGTTTTTAATACTGGTAGCCACATTTTGTTCATTTTCATGGTTTCTTCCTCTCTGTGGAAATTGTCCACATGCTTGTGGATTTCAATGACTTCTCTGTGTAGTCTGACATGGTGGTTGTTAGAGTGGCCTAGCATTTCTGTATTCCCAAATAATATGCTGTGTCCAGGTTGGTTCATCAAGTGCTCTGCTATAGTCGACTTCTCTGGTTGAATTAGTCTGCAGTGTCTTTCATTTTCCTTAATTCTTGTCTGGGCAATGCTGCGTTTGGTGGTCCCTATGTAGACTTGTCCACACCTGCATGGTATACGGTAGACTCCTGCAGAGGCGTCAACAAAGGATTCTCCCAGGCAGGAGACAACCAGGCTTTGGAGCTGCAAGGCTATTCAGTGCTAATCAAGGTGGCCAATTGCAACATTCGCACTTGCCGCGAGCAGACAAGAGTTTTTTCTCTCACACTGGATCTTCCACAGATATATAAACCTTCCTTGCTTAGTTTCCAACAGACCTCGCAACCTCTGAGGGTGCCTGCCATAGATGTGGCAAAACGTCAGGAGATAATGCTTCTGGAACATGGCCATACAGCTGGGAAAACTCACAGCAACCCAGTGATTCTGGCCACGAAATTCTTCGAAAACAAATCAATATCAAATTCTATCAATCAAACAATAAAATATAAGGAACTAGCTGTGCCCGGCCACGCGTTGCTGTGGCTAGGACTTAATTTTTCTTTGCTTTTTGTTGTATGAACGTAGAAGCATGGATGAGAGATTGTGCTGTCAATTTTCGAGGTTGTGGGGCGTTTAGTTTAGTTGTTTTGTCCGGTGCCGTGATTCCATTACCCTTTTATATATATACTAGCTGTGCCCGGCCACGTGTTGCTGTGGCAAAGTGGTGGTGGTATTGGTTAAAAATTGTTGTGTAATTTTTATTTGACGTTATTTGCATTTTTTAATTATTTTTATTGTAAGTTATATTTTTCTTTATTATATTTTATTATTTTCTTGTATTATTTTTAGTTATTTTCTGTTATTATAGTATTTTATTGTATTAATATTTTAGTGTTTTTTATTATTTTTAATTGGGTTGCTAGGAGACCAAGTTGGAGGAGCTTAGCCTTCTAACTGGCAGCAATTGGATAAAAGCAATTACAGTAGAGTGTCACTTATCCAACATAAACGGGCCGGCAGAATGTTGGATAAGCGAATATGTTGGATAATAAGGAGAGATTAAGGAAAATCCTATTTAACATCAAATTAGGTTATAATTTTACAAATGAAGCACCAAAACATCATGTTATACAACAAATTTTACAGAAAAAGTAGTTCAATATGCAGTAATACTATGTAGTAATTACTGTATTTATGAATTTAGCACCAAAATATCATGATATATTGAAAACATTGACTACAAAAATGCGTTGGATAATCCAGAACGTTGGATAAGTGAGTGTTGGATAAGCGAGACTCTATTGTATTCCTCTCTCTCTAATTAGGACTTTATTTTTCTTTTCTTTTTGTTGTATCAACCTAGAGGCGTGGATGATGGGTTGTGTTGTCAAATTTCGAGGTTGGGGGGCCTGTAGTTTTGTTGTTTTGTGGGTCGCCGTGATGCCATCACTCTTTTATATATATATAGATATAGATAGATAGATATGCAGAATCCTTCGCTCAAAAGCTTCCAGATTTGATATGCACCCTTTCGTATTTTCTTGCTTGCTTTCTCAATCCTCAACCATTTAAAGGTTGTATTTGAAATAACCATTAAACCTATCATTTGAGGAACAGAGGAAAGGACCTTTTTCTATTCACAAAAAAATGGCAAGAAGTGTCAACCGGCTTTCTTTCCCAGCAAATATTATCTTGATATGCGAATAAAAAAAGAGATCTTTCCCGCTTCCCTTTTCTCCTTTTTGTCCTTCGGGCGAGGAAGACAGGAAGGTTTGTCAAGGCCAAATTAGCCTGGGGTTGATGCGATGATTATCCAAGATTGTTAGTTTGGGGCTTGAAGGCTCCGTGATGGATCACAGTAATCAAACTTGGGTCTTTCATCCAAACATCGTTGTAGAAAAAAGCTTGGGAGACACCTGCGTGAGGCCACCGAAAATCCCTTTCCTAGGGGCTGCGTGGATAGATAGATATATCTACAAAATCACTTGATCACCCGATACTCCATTATTAGTAAGTGAACGGATGGAGCGGCTGCATTCAAATCAGGCCGTCGGAGTGGGAAGCGAAACACATAATTTTGTGGATATGGGTGCCTTGATGTTTGCAAGAGCATATCCATATCCATTCCCCTTCATTTTCTGTCTCGCACATATCGAAGCCTTTTACGCTGCTCCCCTATAATAATTGTCTAGCAATAGCAATCCAGGCTTGAATCACCTCCCGTTTAAATTATCGAAAGGTGCTTTTCTTTTGGAGATCTATCAGATTTGCTTCCTCCCTCATTCAGATATTTAAATCCTCCTGCTCTTTCAACATCTCAACTAAGAAAAAAGAATAAATACCTTGATATACTCTCACCTGTTCCTATCTTGGAATGAATTTGGAAATGACATACGGCTCCAAAGGATGCTGGCATTGTAAATCGTCTACAGAGACAGTTGTTGTGTGTGTTTCCGGGCTGTATGGCCATGTTCCAGAAGCATTCTCTCCTGACATTTCGCCCACATCTATGACAGGCATCCTCAGATGTTGTGAGTTATATACTTCTGGAACATGGCCATACATGGCTATTTAATGCAGTTTCAAACTGCACTATGTGGCAGTTTAGAAGAGTTATGAAAGCTGCTTGAAAGCTGTGTTACCAAAGGCTTTCATGGCTGGAATCACAAGGTTGCTGTGAGTTTTCCGGGCTGTATGGCCATGTTCCAGAAGCATTCTCTCCTGACGTTTCGCCCACATCTATGGCAGGCATCCTCAGATGTTGTGAGTTATATACTTCTGGAGCATGGCCATACATGGCTATTTAATGCAGTTTCAAACTGCACTATGTGGCAGTTTAGATGAGTTCTGAAAGCTGCTTGAAAGCTGTGTTACCAAAGGCTTTCATGGCTGGAATCACAAGATTGCTGTGAGTTTTCCGGGCTGTATGGCCATGTTCCAGAAGCATTCTCTCCTGACGTTTCGCCCACATCTATGGCAGGCATCCTCAGATGTTGTGAGTTATATACTTCTGGAACATGGCCATACATGGCTATTTAATGCAGTTTCAAACTGCACTATGTGGCAGTTTAGATGAGTTCTGAAAGCTGCTTGAAAGCTGTGTTACCAAAGGCTTTCATGGCTGGAATCACAAGATTGCTGTGAGTTTTCCGGGCTGTATGGCCATGTTCCAGAAGCATTCTCTCCTGACGTTTCGCCCACATCTATGGCAGGCATCCTCAGAGATTGTGAGTTACAGTAGAGTCTCACTTATCCAAGCTAAATGGGCCAGCGGAAGCTTGGATAAGCGAATATTTTGGATAATAAGGAGGGATTAAGGAAAAGCCTATTAAACATCAAATTACATTAAGATTTTACAAATTAAGCACTAAAACATCATGTTATACAACAAATTTGACAGAAAAAGTAGTTCAATATGCAGTAATGTTATGTTGTAATTACTGTATTTACGAATTTAGCACCAAAATATCACGATATATTGAAAACATTGACTACAAAAATGGCTTGGATTATCCAGAGGCTTGGATAAGCGAGGCTTGGATAAGTGAGACTCTACTGTATATACTTCTGGAACATGGCCATACATGGCTATTTAATGCAGTTTCAAACTGCACTATGTGGCAGTTTAGATGAGTTATGAAAGTTGCTTGAAAGCTTTGTTACCAAAGGCTTTCATGGCTGGAATCACAAGGTTGCTGTGAGTTTTCCGGGCTGTATGGCCATGTTCCAGAAGCATTCTCTCCTGACATTCCACCCACATGTATGGCAGGCATCCTCAGAGGTTGTGAGTTATATACTTCTGAAACATGGCCATACAGCCCGGAAAACTCACAGCAACCCTGTGATTCCAGCCATGGAAGTCTTTGGCAGCACAGCTTTCAATCAGCTTTCATAACTCATCTAAACTGCCACATAGTGCAGTGTGAAACTGCATTAAATAGCCAGTGTAGACTCAGATAATGCAACTCAATGCAGTTATATGAGTTTAAAACTGCACTATATGGGCAGTGTAGATGGGACCTCAATTGGTTTGCAAGCAAGAATACCTAGATACCTTAACCTGTGGATCTCAACCCCTTTGGGGGTCCGACGGCCCTTTCACAGGGGTTGCCTCTGGTCTTAAGAACCACGACACCACTAACTTTTTCCCACCCCCATCACTTCCCAGTGGCCTGTTCTTCTTCTCCGGAGGGAGGACTTACAGAGGGGTGGAGTGGCCCCACCATGGTCAAATCCCAGGGAGAAATGTATTATTTATTTATTTATTTATTTATTTATTTATTTATTACAATATTTATATCCCACCCTTCTCACCCAACAGGGGACTCAGGGCGGCTTACAATAAAACACATATATAAAAATTATCCAGTGCAATATAAATCAGGTAAAAATTATTATTAATTTTTTAGAAAGAGAAGTCACAATGAAAATACATCCTGCATATCAGATATTTACATTACGATTCATAACAGTAGCAAAATTACAGTTATGAAGTAGCAACAAAAATAATTTTATGGTTGGAGGTCACTGTATTAAATAGTCATGGCATTAGGAAGGTTGAGAACCACTGACCTAGATGGGCCGGACTGTGGCGCAGCTGATTAGTATCCAGCTGCAATAAATCACTACTGACCAAGAGGTCATGAGTTCGAAGTCAGCTCGGGTCAGATTGAGCGCCTGACCATTAAATAGCCTAGCTCGTTGTTGACCTAAGCAATCCGAAAAACAGCTGCATCTGTCAAGTAGGAAATTTAGGTACCGCTAAATTTAACTAATTTACGACACCAAAAAAAAAAGGTCCAGCAGCATGCAGAGGAATGAGGAAGCACTCCATCAAGGACTTGGTGTCACAGTAGATGATGAAGCAGCAGCTCCCCCTGTGACCAGAATCAAGCATACCCTCATGAAGCCGGAAGCTGGAAAATGTTAAATTGCCTCTGTGTCTCTGTCTCGGTCTGTGTTTATATGTTGTATGTCTAATGGCATTGAATGTTTGGCATGTGTATGTACATTGAGATCCGCCCTGAGTCCCCTTCGGGTTGAGAAGGGCAGAATATAAATACTGTAAATAAATAAATAGATAGTTTGAAGCCAAGGAATCTTAAGGCCCCTTCTACACCGCCTTATCAAATTATCTGCTTTGAACTAGATTATAGAACAGTGAAGACTTATATAATCCAGTTCTGAGCAGATAATCTGGATTTTATATGACAGTGTAGATGAGGCCTGAGAAAACCCTTCCTCTTTTTTAAAAAAAATAATTTTTATTGAATTTTTCCACAGCACATTATATCAACCATTTTACATAAAATCGAGGAAAAGTAAAGACGGGTCAAGGGAAAAAAGGGGATAGGGTGGAAGGGATACGTAAATAGAAACAACACACCCAAAACAAAAACCAAAACCAAAACCAAAACCAAAAACAAAAACAAAAACAAAAACTAAATACATGAAACATTATTTGTACTTCCATTCTTCCCTCATGGGAGCCTTATGATTTATATTTTGATTATTTTTAGTCCTGATTGCACCAGTATCATCCAATTAATTCTTCAGAGTCAAGGCTTATTTCTTACTGATTGTCCATATACTCTCTATATAACATCCAGTCTGTCTTTTTTATTGGCTGTCCTCTGTGTATTTTTAATAGGAAAGTTAGTTCATCCAGATCTCTGATATCTTCCATTTTTCCCTGCCATTCTTCCTTTGTCGGGATAGCTTGTGATTTCCAATGTTTTGCATATATAATCCTTGCTGCCGTATTGATATACGTGAACAATTTGTCTTCATTTAGGTCGAAATTTGTTTCTGAATTGGTCAGTCCTAATAAATAGTATTCTGAACACGACTGGACTTAACGTCAGGGGAAACCTTTACCTTTACCTTATACAATATATTAATTATTATTTATTATTGTATATTATATACAATATTATATAGGTAAAGGTAAAGGTTTTCCCCTGACATTAAGTCCAGTCGTGTCAGACTCTGGGGGTTGGTGCTCATCTCCATTTCTAAGCCAAAGAGCCGGCGTTGTCCGTAGACACCTCCAAGGTCATGTGGCTGGCATGACTGCATGGAGCGCCGCTACCTTCCCACCGGAGCGGTACCTATTGATCTACTCACATTTGCATGCTTTCGGTCTGCAAGTTCAGCAGCTCAGCGCTTTAACACACTGCACCACCACCAGGGGCCCACAATATTATATATGCATATACATATATATGTTCATATAATGCTCAGTGGGTTTGACAATTAGAGGGAAAGACGCATTGCGCATGGGTTGATTCCATCGGCCCTGACTTTGCAAGACCTGAGAAGGTACGACCAAAGTTCTTAGAGGTCTCTCCTTCATAAGTTTCTAATGAGATGAAGTTGACTTGACTGCAATTAACAACAAGAAAGGCAACGAATCACTTCCTAGAAACATTTGCAATGTCTTCTCGCAATGAATTATTTTAAAATGATAAGCACAAATTACTTCTGATCTTGGAAGCCAGACAAGAGTTAGCCCTGGTCATTACTTGGATATAATATCAGATTGTATTTCTGAGAAAGGCAATGGCAGACCATCTCTGGGTTTTGCTATGTAATTGATGGTATTGCTGTAGGCCAGGCATGGGCAAACTTTGGCCCTCCAGGTGTTTTGGACTTCAACTCCCACAATTCCTAACAGCCTACCGGCTGTTAGGAATTGTGGGAGTTGAAGTCCAAAACACCTGGAGGGCCAAAGTTTGCCCATACCTGCTATAGGCTAACTTGAAGGTCTTGATTAATCCTGTCATCCCACTTTGCAGTTAAAATGTCCTAGTTTCTTTCACCGTCTCCTGTTGCTGTGGTTATGAGCCATCAAGTCTTTTCCAACTTATGGTGACCTTAAAGCAAACATATTACAGCAGTGGTTCTCAACCTTCCTAATGCTGTGACCCCTTAATACAGTTCCTCATGTTGTACTGACCCCCAACCATAACATTATTTTTACTGCTGCTTCATAACTGTCATTTTGTTACTGTTAATACATCTGATTTGCAGGATGTATTTTCATTCACTGGACCAAATTTATGTAACATATCATTAATAAACTGTTTAGGTAAAGGTAAAGTCCAGTCATGTCTGACTCTGGGGGTTGGTGGTCATCTCCATTTCTAAGCCGAAGAGCCGGCGTTGTCTGTAGACACCTCCAAGGTCATGTGGCCGGCATGACTGCATGGAGCGTCGTTACCTTCCCGCCGGAGCGGTACCTATTGATCTACTCACATTGGCATGTTTTCGAACTGCTAGCTTGGCAGGAGCTGGAGCTAACAGCGGGCGCTCAAGATGCTCCCAGGATTTGAACCTGGGACCTTTCAGTCTGCAAGTTCAGCAGCTCAGCGCTTTAACGCACTTCGCCACCCGGGCTCCTAGTAATAAACTGTTTACCCACCAAAAAACAAACAAACAAAAAAACAACACAGAGAATGCTGGTGGGAATTGACCTTGAGGTTTGGAGTTGTAGTTCACCTACATCCATAGCGCACTTTGGACTCAAACAATGATGGATGTGGACCAAACTTGGCACAAATACTCAATATGCCCAAATGTGAACACTGGTGGAGTTTGGGGGAAACAGGCCTTGACATTTGGGAGTTGCTGTTGCTGGGATGTATAGTTCACCTACAATCAAAGGGCTCCTTGAACCCACCTACAATAGAATTGGGCAATTGTAGACGGCCAATTCTCTCACACCAGAAGCGACTTGCAGCATATTCTCAATTTGCCTTTGATACAATTAAAAAAAAACCTCCCAACAAAGGATTCCCCCAGGCAGGAATCAGTCAGGCCTTAAAGCTGCAAAGCTTTTCAATGCTAATCACAGTGATTAATTGCAGCATTCACATTTGCCTCTAACAGACAAGAGTTCTTTCTCCCACCCTGGACACTCCACAGATATATAAGTCGTACTTGCTTAGTTTCCAATATACCGGTTGTAAAGAAGTATGATGACAGGGATGGAATCTTTTTGGATCCCACCGCTGCCACCCAATTGCGAAGGGTTCAACTTCTACCTCTATGTATCCCACTTTCCAATGTTGTTGCTGCCACCACCTTTGAAAGATGCTTAGCTCAAATAATAAGCAACATTTGAAGAAACAGTAACTTGTTTATTTATGGCACAAAGCTTAATAGTCGCAAGAATGTTATATCTTGAGGTGAGCGATGTTACTTCTGTACAGTAAGTGTTGCAAGATTTCTCAATAGTTTCACTGAGCTTAGTATGGTATCAGCTTTATATGACTTGTTTCTTTCAGTTAGGAATACTGTCCTTCTTGAACTTAGTTGATCTGTACCCGATCAAACTTGGACTGGGGAGTTTAACAGGTCAACCCTAGTCTTCCTTGACTTAGGGATGTAGCCTCAGCTCTTTAGTTATCCCTACTAAGAGCTCAGCAACTTTAATTTTAGCCCTTCTCCGCTAAAACTCTCTAGCTGCTCAACTTCCTCCCACAATCTCTTCTCTCAATCTCACTCCTTTTCCACTGAACAGAACCAACTGCTCTGGTCAACCGACAAACTCCAACTGCCCAATTCCAACTGCTAAATTTGAATTCTAAGGCTTCCACCAGCAAGGTGAAGCCACGCCCTTTTTCCTGGCCATGCCTTAGAGGCTCCCAACTTCTGTATAAGAATAGCTGAAATATATAACCTTAAACAGTCAACCTAAACATAGCAATCATGAATAAAACACAATGATCATGACATCTTTACCTCACAATCTCTGAGGATGCCTGCCATAGATGTGGGCGAAACGTCAGGAGAGAATGCTTTTGGAACATGGCCATACAGCCCGGAAAACTCACAGCGACCCACTACCGGAATTATCTGGCTGTGTAGAAGGGACCCCAGATTATCAACGCAGACAATGCACATAATTAGAGTTGAACTGGATTATATGAGTCTACACTGCCATATAATCAGGTTCAGAGCAGATAATCTTGATTTTATATCACAGTGTAGACACAGGAGCAAGGCCAGCGAAAAGACCAGTTCCTCAAGAAAAGGAAAGGAAAGGAAAGGAAAGGAAAAGAAAAGAGAAGAAAAGAGAAGAAAAGAAAAGAAAAGAAAAGAAAAGGCGATTCCAGGAATTCTGTTCCTCAACCTCTCTGCAAAGCCCCTCCAATTACAGATTTTCGAGCCCGGCCTCATCTTCCATTTGGTTCCTCGTTTTTCTTGTTCTCTTGTCAAACTTGGGAAAATTGATGTTTAACTCCTCTCTCCTTTCCCTCGATTAATAATATTTTAACCTTAAAGTTTGCACCATTTTTTTAAAGAGTATTTCAAATGCTTTCTTCTTAAGCCTCCTCTCAGGGAAGATAATTGAGCAATTAGTGACAAATTACCTTCCCTGGCTTTCCCCCCTAATGAAGCCTTACGTAACAAAAGTGCCAATTAAAAGCCATTCCTGAAGAAAGAGAGAGAGAGAGAAAGAATGTGCAGAAGGAAGAAACCTGTAACTTTCTTGGCTTTGGTCCCTTGCCCACAGCAGGTTCCCTGGGATGGCGAACTTTCTGAAAGCAAACATTTTGTGCATCGACACCAGGCAAGTGTTTTGGACTCCAACTCCCACAATTCCTAACAGCCTCAGGCCCTTTCCTATATAATAATCCAGTTCACAGATAAATGTGGATTTTATACATCTGTGCAGAAAGGGCAATCTCCAGAGCAGTAGAAAACAAGCTTGTTCCCTCCTCCTTATGACGTTTCCTCACATATTTATACATGACCCTCATCATGCTTCCTCTCAGCCTTCTCTTCTGCAGGCTCTTTCAGCCGCTCCTCATAGGGATTCTTCTCTAGACCCTTTATCATTGAGTTGCCACCCTCTGGACACATTCCAGCTTGTCAACATCTCCCTTCAATTGTGGTGCCCAGAACTGGACACAGTGTGATTCCAGATGTGGTCTGACCAAAGCAGAATAGAGGAGGAGCAGGACTTCCCTAGATCTAAGCCAGGGATCCCCAAACTTTTTAAACAGGAGGCCGGTTCACGATCCTTCAGACCGTTGGAGGGCCGGACTATAGTTAGCCACCGAGCAATAATAATTAACATCAACAACAACAACAATAATAATAAAGAGGGTTGGAAGAGACCCTTTGGGCCATTGCGTCCAATCCCCTTGTGCCTTTGTGCACCAAAAGCACAAGCAAAGCACCCCTGACAGATGGCCACCCAGCCTCAATGTTAATAATAATAATAATAATAATAATAATAATAATAATAATAATAATAATAATAATAAAGAGGGTTGGAAGAGACTCCTTGGGCCATTTAGTCCAATCCCCTTCTGCCCTTGTGCACCGAAAGCACAAGCAAAGCACCCCTGACAGATGGCCACCCAGCCTCAATGTTAATAATAATAATAATAATAATAATAATAATAATAATAATAATAATAATAATAAAGAGGGTTGGAAGAGACTCCTTGGGCCATTTAGTCCAATCCCCTTCTGCCCTTGTGCACCGAAAGCACAAGCAAAGCACCCCTGACAGATGGCCACCCAGCCTCAATGTTAATAATAATAATAATAATAATAATAATAATAATAATAATAATAATAATAATAATAAAGAGGGTTGGAAGAGACTCCTTGGGCCATTTAGTCCAATCCCCTTCTGCCCTTGTGCACCAAAAGCACAAGCAAAGCACCCCTGACAGATGGCCACCCAGCCTCAATGATGATAATAATAATAATAATAATAATAATAATAATAATAATAATAATAAAGAGGGTTGGAAGAGACTCCTTGGGCCATTTAGTCCAATCCCCTTCTGCCCTTGTGCACCGAAAGCACAAGCAAAGCACCCCTGACAGATGGCCACCCAGCCTCAATGTTAATAATAATAATAATAATAATAATAATAATAATAATAATAATAATAATAAAGAGGGTTGGAAGAGACTCCTTGGGCCATTTAGTCCAATCCCCTTCTGCCCTTGTGCACCAAAAGCACAAGCAAAGCACCCCTGACAGATGGCCACCCAGCCTCAATGATGATAATAATAATAATAATAATAATAATAATAATAATAATAATAATAATAAAGAGGGTTGGAAGAGACTCCTTGGGCCATTTAGTCCAATCCCCTTCTGCCCTTGTGCACCGAAAGCACAAGCAAAGCACCCCTGGCAGATGGTAACCCAGCCTTAATGTGAAGAAGAAGAAGGAGGAGGAGGAGGAGGTGGTGGTGGTTTGGATCATTGATGTCGCCATCCCAGGTGACAGTCGCATTGACGAAAAACAACAGGAAAAACTCAGCCGCTATCAGGACCTCAAGATTGAACTTCAAAGACTCTGGCAGAAACCAGTACAGGTGGTCCCGGTGGTGATGGGCACACTGGGTGCCGTGCCAAAAGATCTCAGCTGGCATTTGGAAACAATAGACATTGACAAAATCACGATCTGCCAACTGCAAAAGGCCACCCTGCTGGGATCTGCACGCATCATCCGAAAATACATCACACAGTCCTAGACACTTGGGAAGTGTTCGACTTGTGATTTTGTGATACGAAATCCAGCATGTCTATCTTGTTTGCTGTGTCATACAATAAAATAATAATAATAATAAAGAGGGTTGGAAGAGACCCCTTGGGCCATTTAGTCCAACCCCCTTCTGCCTTTGTGCACCAAAAGCACAAGCAAAGCACCCCTGACAGATGGCCACCCAGCCTCAATGTTAATAATAATAATAATAATAATAATAATAATAATAATAATAATAATAATAATAATTGTGCGGTTTTCTGGCATTGTATATTTCTGCTGCTTCTGTGACTGTTCATTTGGGTTTTGATGATTCCGTAGCCCACTTGTCGATGGATGTCCAGAATCAGCAGCATCGACGGCGGTCCTTTTTATCCTGGGCGACGACCGGGCCAGTATAGACTTTGTTTTGGTTTGATTCTCCTTAATGCTAATGGGTTAGGTGCTCTTGGTTCCATTCCTCAGCTGAAGCCTCTCTGGCTTGGTTGGACCTGCCGGTAGTTACACTACCGCCACACAGCCCTCAGTCATCATTGGAGTGGTTAAGCCCCCCAAGTGTTCGACTTGTGATTTTCTGATACGAAATCCAGCATATCTATCTTGTTTGCTGTGTCATAATAAAATAATAATAAAGAGGGTTGGAAGAGACTCCTAGGGCCATTGAGTCAAATCCCCTTCTGCCTTTGTGCATCAAAAGCACAAGCAAAGCACCCCTGACAGATGGCCACCCAGCCTCAATGTTAATAATAATAATAATAATAATAATAATAATAATAATAATAATAAAGGTTGAAGAGAAGAAGAGACCCCTTGGGTCATTTAGCCCAACTCCCTTCTGCCCTTGTGTCGTGGGGGCCGGATAAATGGCTTCGATGGGCTGCATCCGGCCCCCGGGCCTTAGTTTGGGGACCCCTGCCCTAGACTCCTATTTATTAAGGTCAAAATCCCATCACGTCAAATAATCCACATTATCTGTTTATATGAGTCTACACTGCCGTATAATCCAGCTCAAAGCAGATAATCTGTATTGTATATAGCAGTGTGGGAGAGGCCTGAGTCTTCTTGGCCCCATCACCAAAACAGGCCTGCCTCCTCCTCCTCCTCCTCCTTCCCTCGCTCCTGGTGCCAGGCGGTGAGCAGACGGCTGTTGGGCTTTTCCCTGCAAAAATGATTAATGACCCTCCCTTGCACCCCTCACCCCTGTTGCTATGTGAGAGCATCGGAGCCTCTCCCTCCCTCCCTCCTGAAGCCGAGCCAGCTGCTGGGATCACATCTGGACGGGAGGAAGAAAAGGGATGCGGTTGGGGAGGGGGAGCAAGAAGGAGCCTTTAGAAACAGCCGGAGGAGCAAGAACAAGATAGGAAGAAGACCCTCCTTCCCATTTTAGGTTCATTACGCTTTTGTGATGGTTGTGTGTGTTTCTCTAAACTAGGGGTGCATCTACATTGTAGAAGTAATGCAGTTCGATGTGTTGTCGAAGGCCTTCACTGGGTTGCTGTGAGTTTTCCGGGCTGTATGGCAATTCTCTCCTGACATTTCACCCACATCTATGGCAGACATCCTCAGAGGCAGAGCCGGCCCTAGGTATTTTTCAAGTGTAGGCGAACAGAATTTTGGCGCCCCCCCCCCCAAAAAAAAACAATCTCTAAAAAATAAAAGTGTTGGATAAGCGAAAATGTTGGATAATAAAGAGGGATTAAGGAAAAGCCTATTAAACATCAAATTACATTAAGATTTTACAAATTAAGCACCGAAAGCACAAGCAAAGCACCCCTGACAGATGGCCACCCAGCCAGAAGAAGAAGAAGAAGAAGAAGAAGAAGAAGAAGAAGAAGGCCTGATCCTTGCAGCCCAGGAGCAAGCCATCAGAACAAAGGCAATTCAGGCCAAGATCGAAAAATCAGCTGATGACCCAAAATGCAGACTGTGCAAGGAAGTTGACGAAACCATTGATCATCTCCTCAGCTGCTGTAAGAAAATTGCACAGACAGACTACAAACAGAGGCACAACTATGTGGCCCAAATGATTCATTGGAACTTATGCCTCAAGTACCACCTGGCAGCAGTAAAGAACTGGTAGGATCACAAACCTGCAAAAGTACTGGAAAATGAGCACACAAAGATACTGTGGGACTTCCGAATCCAGACTGGCAAAGTTCTGGAACACAACACACCAGACATCACAGTTGTGGAAAAGAAAAAGGTTTGGATCATTGATGTTGCCATCCCAGGTGACAGTCGCATTGACAAAAAACAACAGAAAAAACTCAGCCGCTATCAGGACCTCAAGATTGAACTTCAAAGACTCTGGCAGAAACCAGTGCAGGTGGTCCTGCACGGTGGTGATGGGTACATTGGGTGCCGTGCCAAAAGATCTCAGCCGGCATTTGGAAACAATAGACATTGACAAAATCACGATCTGCCAACTGCATCATGTTTTACAACAAATCAACAGAAAAAGCAGTCTCGACTGCGCCCCCATATGTTTTGCGCCCCAAGCGACCGCTTAATTCGCTTCATTGTTGGACCGCCTCTGCTCAGAGGTTGTGAGTTCTGTTGGAAACTAGGCAAGTGGGGTTTATAGACAGCACAGTCTCACTTATCCAACATAAACGGGCCGGCAGAACGTTGGATAAGCAAATATGCTGGATAATGAAGGATTAAGGAAAAGCCTATTAAACATCAAATTAGGTTATGATTTTACAAATTAAGCACCAAAACATCATGTTTTACAACTGATTTGACAGTAAAAGTATTTCAATGCGCAGTAATGCTATGTAGCAATTACTGTATTCACAAATTTAGTACCAAAATATCACAATGTATTGAAAACATTGACTATAAAAATGCGGATAATGCAGAACGTTGGATAAGTGAGTGTTGGATAAGTGAGACTCTACTGTATCTGCAATTCAGTTTGACATCACTTTCACTGTAATGGCTCAAAGGTATGCAATCATGGGAGTTGTAGTTTTTAAGGTCATTAGCCTTTTTTGCCAATGAGTGATAATGCACTCGACACATTTTTATCCCAGGTGAGGTCTGACCAAAAGTATGGGACTATGGCCCCTTCTACACTGCCATATAAAATCCAGATTATCTGCTTTGAACTGGATTATATGGCAGTGTAAACATAGGCCCTTTCTATACTGCCATATAATCCAGATTATCAAAGCAGACAATCCACATAACCTGCTTTATACTGGATTATATGAGTCTACACTGCCACATAATCCAGATTATCAAAAGAGATAATCCGCATTATCTGAACTGGATTATATGGCTCTACATTACCACATAATCCAGATTATCAAAACAGATAATCCACATTATCTGACTTGGATTATATGTCAGAGTGGACTCAGATATAATCCAGATTATCATCTGCTTTGATAATCTGGATTAAAATGGCATTGTAGATTCATATAATTAAATTCAAATCAGATAATGTAGATTATCTGCTTTGATAATCTGGATTTTTTATGGCTGTGTAGAAGGGGCCTTAGAAGCCCAAATAATAGAGATGGGAAAATGACAGGCGGTCCTCCGTATCCACAGATCCTGCTTCCTACGGATTCAACCATCCAGGGCTTGAAATATTCCCCACAAAATCTGAAAATCTTTTGCCATTTTATAAATGAGAAAACCTTTTGACTCTGCCACGTGGGCCATTCCACACAGTCCTATAACCCAGAATATCAAGGCAGAGTAACCCATAATATCTGCTTTGAACTGGAATATCTTTGAACTGGGCCTGGGCTGTGGCGCAGGCAGGAGAGCAAGCCAGCTGCAACCAGCTGCAATGAATCACTCTGACCAGGAGGTCATGAGTTCAAGGCCCGCTCGGAGCCTATGTTTATCTTGTCTTTGTTCTATGTTAAAAGGCATTGAATGTTTGCCTATATGTGTCATGTGATCCGCCCTGAGTCCCCTTTGGGGTGAGAAGGGCGGAATATAAATGCTGTAAATAAATAATAAATAAATAAATATCTGAGTCCACACTGCCATTTATCCCAGTTCGAAGCAGATAATGTGGGATTTTATTCAGCGGTGTGGAAGGGGCCTGTATTTCATGGGAGCTGAAACTTCATGGAGGTCCTGGTACCAAACCAAAATACTGGAAGAAATGCTTAAAAGAATCCTGGACTGACAATCTTCACAGTTTGGGATTTACCCTGAATATTTTCTGCATGAAAAATATGCGATTTTCTGTACAAAATGTGCCAATTGGACACAGAAATTGAATCCCAAACTTCAAAAACTGCACAGTTGCCACAGACTTTCTCGCCGCAGGTAGAAAGCTGCCCAAATGGCTCCTTTTTTGAGAATGAAATAAGCCAAGAAGGATCCCTTCCTTGGAGAGTTTCACGCCTTCGCCAGGCAGGACCATGATTTCATTTTATCCCCTGCCGCATTCTGGTGTTGCCTATGTGATATTTTTTAAGCCTTTCATTTTGTTTCAGATTTCAAGTAATGGGTCTTTGTAATCTGGCCCCCCTTTTATCTCCCCTGCTTCCCCCTCCCATTCAGTGCAACATGTCCCCCCTTTAGAAAGCCGTCCAGAGCTGCCCAGAGCTGGGATACTTTATCATAAATTACCAGCGTTGCTAGTCCATAAAATCAACAGGACCCGGAGTGTTTATGTTGGTGTGTTAAAGCAGCCCTTCCATTATAGGCCAGAAAACATGCCAGGAATGCCGCCTTTGAAATGCCCCACCACGTAAAATATATTTACGGCATGGCAGCTGTGAATTTAAAGGTGCAGCGCTCACATTTATGACCTCTCGTTACATACAATTTTCAGTTAAAAGAAATCTTTTCTCTGCTTCCCCGCCACCGCCGCCTCCTCTCTTGGCTTGATCTAATAATTCATTCCTGGACAGAAAAAGAGAAGGGGGTTCAAGGCATCTCTACGCCTCCTTCTTCTGCCATACAAATTGCTTTTTCCCCTCTCCAGATACAGTCAATGTAAAGGAGTAGACGGGCCTAAATACCCCAAAGGCACCAAATCCTATATGCTAAGCCGGGTCAGCCCTGGTTAGTACTTCGATGGGAGACCAACAAGGGATGCGGGTTGAGCATCTCTTAGGTTGGATCTACCCTGCCATGTAAAGCATTGAACTGCATTATGTGGGTCTTCACTGACTATTTATTTTTATTTACAGCATTTATATTCCGCCCTTCTCACCCCAAAGGAGACTCAGGGCGGATCACATTACACATATAGGCAAACATTCAATGCCTTTTAAACATAGAACAAAGACAAGACAAACATAGGCTCCGAGCGGGCCTCGAACTCATGACCTCCTGGTCAGAGTGATTCATTGCAGCTGGTTGTAACTGGCTTGCTCTCCAGCCTGTGCCACAGCCTGCGCCACATATATATATATAAAAGGGTAATGAAATTTCGGCCTAGGACAAAACAACAAAACTACAAATCTGTATTTTATAGGCAGTGTGGAAGAGGCCAAAGTGAGGCCTAACTCTGCCTGTCTCCTGGGGTGAGTGGGTTGCTAGGAGACCAAGTGGGTGGAGCTTAGCCTTCTAACTGGCAGCAATTGGATAAAAACAATTATTCCTCTCCCTCTAATTAGGGCTTTATTTTTCTTTTCTTTTTGTTGTATGAACGTAGAGGCATGGATGAGGGGTTGTGCTGCCAAGTTTAGTGTTTCTGGGATGTGTAGTTTTGTTGTTTTGTCCTAGGCCGAAATTTCATTACCCTTTTTTTAATATATGTATGTATGTATGTATGTATGTATGTATATATATATATATATATATATATATTCAAAGTTCAGTACATTTCTCTGGCTCCATTCACAATTACTTCTCACTCCACTGATTCAGAGGCAACGTTGGATTATACTAGGTAACAAAATTTGAAAACCTTTCTGTTCCTGCTCTGAAAGCGTTATTTTCTGTTTAATTGTGTAGTATTGTGTTTGAAAGTAGCTGTTCTACTCCTGAAACTTTGTTTTCGTGGCTGCCACAAACTATGTTACATTGAAATACTTTATGAAATACAAACTATAGCAAAATATGCTGCAAGCTGTCCCACAAAAACAAAGTTTTGGCAGTTTAATATACTTTTCTCATTTTTTTTGATAGAACCAATTAGGAAATGACATTTATAACCCAGGAACAAAAATTGTGTTGGACAGTGTTATAGCTGATGGCTGCTACTTTAATGAAAGCAAATATTAATCTTTGAAAAGCAACCTAAACTGAATATTAAAATGTGATTTCTTTACATGCAGATCTGTCTCTTCTCATTCAAAGTTTAGCAAATCAAAATCAAAAGGAAACCAAAGGAAAAAAAAAGGAGTTTCACCTACTTTTACAATTTCAGTGAAGAATGTTGTTGTTGTTGTTGTTGTTGTTTATATTTATGACCTTAAAACAAACTTGTCACAGGATTCAAAGACAGGAAAAGAAAACCTTAGGTAGAACAACCTGTCCATGAAAAAAAAAAGCTGTTCAGCAGTGGAACTCGCTGCCTTGGAGTGATATGGAAACTCCTTTTTAGGATTTTAAACAGAGGCTGGATGGCTATCTGTTGGGGTTGCTTTGATTGTGCTTTTCCAGCATGGCAGCGGGTTGGACTAGATGACCCACACGGTCTCTTCCAACTTGGCAAGATTCATCCCAAAGAAGTTTTCCAAAGCGTCCTCTGAAGATGAGAGAGTGTGACCTGTCCAAAGTCACTCGATGGAAAGGAATAGCTATACCAGTCCTTTTCTGTCAGTCAGGCTGTTGTTTGTGGCAAAAGGGGCAAAAGTCATGCTGAAAATGTGGCGACAGTATTAGCAGATGATATATTCTATTTGATTCAATCTGTAACGGTTCCATCAATTAATAAATTAGATTAATAGATTTCAAACTACGCGGCGGATTAAAAGAGGAATCCTATCCAATTAATTAGGCAGTCCAAAGAAGGTTTGTCATGGCCTGGGGTGGAATTTTACTGGCGGGGTCACATCTCCCCCTTCTCAGAGTTTGTCAAAGTTACTTTTAAGGTAACTTGCCAAGATGGCAGGAAAAGAAAATTTCCCATCTACTTTGTAAAATAAAAAAGTCTTCTTTTTTTTTGCTATGCATTTTATTTATTGGTCTTGTGATGGAAAGAAATAAAATTGATCTGAATTTAAATTGATGCTACACTAATGAAAAAATCCACCACCACCACCACCCCCGCAAAGACTGAATATCTACGTTGTTGTGCGTTTTCTGTGCTGTATGGCCATGTTTCAGAAGCATTCTCTCCTGACGTTTCACCCACATCTATGTCAGGCATCCTCAAAGGTTGTGAGGTCTGTTGGAAACTAGGCCAATGAGGTTTATATACAGTAGAGTCTCACTTATCCAACATTCGCTTATCCAACCTTCTGGATTATCCAACGCATTTTTGTAGTCAATGTTTTCAATACATCGTGATATTTTGGTGCTAAATTCATAAATACAGTCATTACAACAATAACATTACTGCACATTGAACTACTTTTTCTGTCAAATTTGTTGTGTAACATGATGTTTTGGTGCTTAATTTGTAAAATCATAACCTAATTTGATGTTTAATAGACTTTTCCTTGATCTCTCCTTATTATCCAACATATTCGCTTATCCAACGTTCTGCTGGCCTGTTTATGTTGGATAAGTGAGACTCTACTGTATTTGTGAACTGTCCTGGGTGGGAGAAAGAACTCTTGTCTGCTTGCGGCAAGTGTGACTGTTGCAATTGGCCACCTTGATTCATATTGAATAGCTTTTCAGTCGCAAAGCCTGGCCGCTTCCTGCCTGGGGGAATCCTTTGGTGGGAGAAAACAGGAATTCCAGACAGGAAACAATCAGGGCCAGCTAGCACCTCCAAACAAAGGTTTCCCCCAGGCAGGAAGCAGTGAGGCTTTGAAGCTGTAAGGCCATTCAATGCTAATCAAGGTGGTCAAATTACAGCTTTCACACTTGCCTCAAACAGACAAGAGATCTTTCTCCCACCCTGGACATTCCACAGATATATAAACCCCACTTGCCTAGTTTCCAACAGACCTCACAACCTCTGAGGATGCCTGCCATAGATGTGGGTGAAATGTCAGAAAAGAATGCTTCTGGAATGTGGCCACACAGCTCGGAACATTCACAGCATCCCAGTGATTCCGGCCATGAAAGCCATCGTCAACACACTAAATATCTACTTTGCCTTCCAGGACTTAGCTTTTTGTACCAGGCAGACGAATCCTTGAAAAATGCCATTCTACACGCTTTTTTTTTGCTTTCATTTTTAAGCCCATCACTTCCAGTTACGTATGGAAATGTATAACATTCCCCCCGAATCATAAACTTTACAAAAATGGAAATTACGGCCATAAACCTTTGCCAAAAAGCCACTCTTGGAGGCTGTTAGCCTCTAAAGGTTTCTGTAGCTTGAACAACCTTCCTGCGCTTTTAACCAATTCATCAACTAATTTGCCAGTTCAAATAAATATTACATTATCTCTAGCGATCCTTTAAGGGTGATTTATGATCCCTGGTGGGTTCGCGGAGATGTCGATGATCCAGAGGGATCTTCGGCTCCATCGTGAAAATATTATGGAAAGGAAAGCCGAGGGAAGGATCGAGAAGGGCACGGTGTTTATCGTATTCATGCAAACACAATGGATCCCTTTGCAACCTATTTGGAAATTTCCATTCTTCATTTACAAGAAGAATAAATGCTAGCAGGTCTGTAGTTATGAGGAGTGGGCATCTCACGAGAAGAGAAGGCTCAAGTGTTGGGAAGGTGGAAGGCAAAAGAAAAAGACTGTGTTCCCAATGGACAGACTCAATCGAAGAAGTCACATCTGGCTTGGATTTGTAAGCACTGAGCAGGACTGTGGATGATAGGATGACTTAGAGGTATCTCATTCATGGGCTCCTCTGAAGTCAAAGTCAATTGATGGCAGTTAACAATGACAACATGAATTCTTCCAAGGAACCTTATCCACTTCTCAAGTCTTGCAAATCCAGAACTATGTCGTTCTTGGTGCAATATTTGGGCCCAGGGTTGCAGAAAATCCTGCCGATCGAAAGGTCGGCAGTTCAATCCCGGGTCGGGGTGAGTACCTGCCATCAGCCCCAGATCCCTGTCCACCTAGAGGATCGAAAGCAGAAATGCGAGTAGATAAATAGGTACTACGTTTAGCAGAGAAGTAATAAAGATGCCCTTAAGGACATCGATTGGGAGGACATCTATGGACGACAAAGCTCCTCAGCATGGAAAATGGAGCAACAGCACCCCGCATGGCCAGAGTTGAGCACAGCCTCCGAGATGCCAGAAATAAAATGAGAAATGTCTTTACCTCTGTTTGTATATTGTCTGTCCTTGTTAATTGTATAACGGCGTTGAATGCTTACCGTATGTGTGTTCTATAATCCACCCTGAGTCCCCTCAGGGAGATAGAGTGGAATATAAATAAAGTATATTATTATTATTATTATTATTATTATTATTATTATTATTATTATTATTATTATTTTATGACACAGCAAACAAGATAGATATGCTGGATTTCGTATCACAAAATCACAAGTCGAACACTTCCCAAGTGTCTAGGACTGTGTGATGTATTTTCGGATGATGCGTGCAGATTCCAGCAGGGTGGCCTTTTGCAGTTGGCAGATCGTAATTTTGTCAATGTCTATTGTTTCCAAATGCCGGCTGAGATATTTTGGCACGGCACCCAATGTGCCCATCACCACCGGGACCACCTGCACTGGTTTCTGCCAGAGTCTTTGAAGTTCAATCTTGAGGTCCTGATAGCGGCTGAGTTTTTCTTGTTGTTTTTCGTCAATGCGACTGTCACCTGGGATGGCAAAATCAATGATCCAAACCTTTTTCTTTTCCACAACTGTGATGTCTGGTGTGTTGTGTTCCAGAACTTTGTCAGTCTGGATTCGGAAGTCCCACAGTATCTTTGCATGCTCATTTTCCAATACTTTTGCAGGTTTGCAGTTCTTTACTTCTGGGAGGTGGTACTTGAGGCATAAGTTCCAATGAATCATTTGGGCCACATAATTGTGCCTATGTTTGTAGTCTGTCTGTGCGATTTTCTTACAGCAGCTGAGGATATGATCAATGATTTCGTCAGTTTCCTTGCACAGTCTGCATTTTGGGTTATTATTATTATTATTATTATTATTATTATTATTATTATTGGGTTGTTGTGTGTTTTCCAGGCTGTATGGCCATGTTCCAGAAGTATTCTCTCCTGACGTTTCGCCCACATCTATGGCAGGCATCCATCTGAGGAAAACACACAACAACCATGTGATACTAGCCATGGAAGCCTTCAACAACACATTATTATTATTATTATTATTATTATTATTATTATTATTATTGCTTTTATTTCTGAGCACATCAGCAGCTGGGTGTTCTTTCACCTTTAATCCAGTGCCATCATTAGACACAGTGTTACCCGAATCAGTACCTAGTTGAATGTCTTCCAACTCAAGAAGGTATTTATGGTTTGGTTTGGTGTGCCTCATCCATGGTTTACCAGTATCTCCTTCTAACAAGTTATGGTGACATTAATATTGATTCAGAGAGATCCTCAACCAAAGTCACACCATTGTTTGGCACATTTGTGGTGCATCTACAGTGTACAATTAATGCAGCTTGACACTATTTTAAGCTGACCATTGCATTGGAGGACCTAGACAAATGTGCAAAAGTCAGAACCGCAAATATGAAGGGATAACTGTATATAAACAATGTAAAGAGGAGGGCAACTAAAAGGATCAAGGGTGTAGAGAACAAGCCCTATGAGGAGTGGCTTAAAGAACTGGGCATGTTTAGCCTACAGAAAAGAATATAATAATATAATTATTATTTTATTTTTATACCCCGCCCCATCTCCCCAAGGGGACTCGGAACAGCTTACATGGGGCCAAGCCCAGGCAAAACAGACAATACAAAACACAACAATAAAACAAATCAATCAACAATAAAGCAAGTCATAAGAAGGCTGAGAGGAGACATGATGGCCATGTATAATACATAGAGAGGAGGGAGCAAGCTTATTTACTGCTGCCCTGGAGACTAGGACGCAGAACAATGGCTTCAAACCATAGGAAAGGAGATTCCACCTGAACATAAAGAACAACCTAACTGTGAGAGCAGTTCAGCAGTGGAACTCTCTGCCCCGGAGTGTGGTGGAGGCTCCTTCTTTGGAGGCTTTTAAGCAGAGGCTGGATGGCCATCTGTCAGGGGTGCTTTGAATGCGATTTTCCTGCTTCTTGGCAGAATGGGGTTAGACTGGATGGCCCACAAAGTCAACTCTATGATTCTATAAAGGCATTGCATGCAATCCAGACACGGAATGAAAGGAAGATGCCACCAACCACAGATAGACAAGGTTGTTGAGGCAAAGATTGGCCAAGAATAAAATAAATGCTTTTGCAGACATAATAGAATTGCTCAACGTTTAATTGGTGGTTGGATACATTAACCAACTAAAGGTTTAGTTGACGGATGAGTTGGTTCCACCTTCAGTTCAAACGATAGGGAACGAAAGCAGCAAAAAATAAACTCCTTTTAGCCCTTGCCGCTCAAACCAAGGATTTGCCTTTGCTAATTAAATCGGAGGTGATGTTACACCGCGGGTATTATGTCAAGAAGGCACCTACGCTGAGATCTTGGCAATATGCAAATATGTCGAAAACATCGTCTCCGATCAATTCATTAAATTGGGTAAAGGCCGGGGATTAATTGGCTAAAATGGTTTAATGACTAGGGCAGATCAGACCCTTGAAGCAATCAGCAGAGATGACAATACTGGTCTGAAAATAGAGAAATAAAGGGAGATGCTTACACACAAGCTTGTCTCCGTACAGAAGGGAGCAAAAACCCTATAATTTTGGGAATATAGCCACGGGGATAAAAGAGCAGAATGAGGACATAGCTGTGCCTAATAATAATTCTGACCCTCAAATAAGAACTTTGCACCCCCAAATTTCCACCATGACAGAAGTAATCCCCATTAATGGATATTCCCCTTAATCTTCTGTTATCCCACTATATTCAGCTACTTTTAAAATGTCCCAATTTTTGCCGCAAGGAATAACTAATAATAATAATAATAATAATAATAATAATAATAATAATAATAATGTCTGTGCAAGGAAACCGACGAAACCATTGTCCCACATCCTCAGCTGCTGTAAGAAAATCTCACAGACAGACTACAAACAGAGGCACAACTATGTGGCCCAAATGATTCATTGGAACTTATGCCTCAAGTACCACCTCCCAGCAGCAAAGAACTGGTGGGATCACAAACCTGCAAAAGTATTGGAAAATGATTTGTTCTGGAACACAACACACCAGACATCACAGTTGTGGAAAGGAAAAAGGTTTGGATCATTGATGTCGCCATCCCAGGTGACAGTCGCATTGACGAAAAACAACAGGAAAAACTCAGCCGCTATCAGGACCTCAAGACTGAACTTCAAAGACTCTGGCAGAAACCAGTGCAGGTGGTCCCGGTGGTGATCGGCACACTGGGTGCCGTGCCAAAAGATCTCAGCCGGCATTTGAAAACAATAGACATTGACAAAATTACAATCTGCCAACTGCAAAAGGCCACCCTGCTGGGATCTGCTCGCATCATCTGAAAATACATCACACAGTCCTAGACACTTGGGAAGTGTTCGACTTGTGATTTTGTGATATGAAATCCAGCATATCTATCTTGTTTGCTGTGTCATAATAAAATAATAATAATAATAATAATAATAATAATAATAATAATAATAATAATATCCTTTATTATATTCTGCTCTATCTCCCCGAGGGGACTCAGAGCGGATTACAGATACATATATGACAAACATTCAATGCCGTTATATAATTGAGAGACAGACAGTACATAAACAGAGGCAAGGCTTCCCTCTTTTCATTTCTGGTATCCGTCTGTGCTCGACTCAGCCATGGGGAGGTGCTGTTGTTTCATTTTCCACGTCAAGGAGCCTGTCCTCTATGGACTCCTTTCCTGGTCGGATTTTTGACAACATGTTTTTCAGGACGCCTTTTACCCTTCCTCCAAAGCAGTACCTATTTATCTACTTACGTTGTTGTTTTCGAACTGCTAGGTGAGCAGAAGCTGGGCTGACGGCAGGAGCTCACCCCAACCAGGGCTTGAACTGCAAACCTTGCGGTTGGCAGGATCTTCTGTAGCAGATGATTTGAAACACTGTGCTAGCCCAGACCTAATATTTAGAGGTGATTTCTCCATTCCCTTCCTATGAAATATAGTTGGAATTTATTGGTTTCCCATCCAAATACTAACCAGGGCTGACCCTGCTTAGCTTCCAAGATTAGCCAGATCAGACATCCTCACAGTCATAATTTACCAATTGCAATTCCCAGAATCCCAACCCATGGCTGATTTTAGGTGTCAACCAGAAAGTAACTTTTCCACTGCACTGCAATGGGGAAGAAGATCCTGGCTTCCAAAAAAATTCAAAAAAGAGAAAGACTTTGTGCAAACTCCAGCTGTTTTGGGAGGGTGGAATAATAGGCTTGAAGTAATTTTCCCCCTGTGCTATGGAGAGGTATTGATGGGGGGGAAATAAAAGAAGAAACTCCGGAGAATTGGAAATTAAGCCTTTTTCTCTCTCTCTCTCCTTCCCCACCCCCTGCTCAACATCTTTCTTAAAGCAAATCTCCAGAGGAAGGCCTTTTGAGTATTTTAAGGATTGGATTCCAAAAAGAGAGAGAGAAAGTCTTGGTATTGGATAATAAAAGTTCAAAGGCTCCTGTCTTTAGTATGGTAAATAGATCATGCCGAGGAATAATCACCTTCCTCGGAGAACAAGGCCAGTTTGGGGGGGCCAAGGAGGGCAGGGGAGGGGATGGAATTTCATGATCGAACATGCTCCCCATCACAAGATATCTCTGACCTTCGCTCCTCTTTCTTCCTTCCTGGTCTTAAGCGCATTTACTTTGAACTAAGTCCCATTGATTTCAATTATCATGTATTTATTTCGCCAGAGCCTTGGGTGTAATGGGGCGAAGGAGTGAGAGAGGAACATTAGTAGAAGATAGACAACTTGGGGAGAATGGTTAGAGTGGGTCTGGGTTCGAATCCCAACTCAGCCATGGCCACACGTGAGGTGCCCTTGGTAAGTCAGCCATGGAAAGCCATGAATAAATCCGGCCAAGAAATCCCTCTATCTTCATAAAAGCCCCTGGGTTTTATTTATTGTGTCAGAAACGAATTAAGGATACTTACAATGTGTTTAAAAACACAAACCAAGCTAATAATAATAATAATAATAATAATAATAATAATAATAATAATAATAATAAAACTTTATTTATACCCCGCCACCATCTCCCCGCGGGGACTCGGGGCGGCTTACATGGGGCAGGGGCCCAAACAACATAGAACAAAACATAGGCAACATAATACAAATCACACTATAAAAAGATAAAACAGTAATACAATATATCAATTAAAACAAAAATACAGGATAAAAAAATGCATTTAAAACACATAAATGGTAAAATCGTAATAAAAATGGATAGATTATTAAAAACCCTCTGGGGCTGATTAATTAATGACTGTATCTCCAAAGGCCTGCCGAAACATCCAAGCTAAAAACTTGGCATTATACTAAATGTCCTTTGACCAGAAGCTGGCCACTTCGGGTGCCTCTGGTGTCACTATGAGAAGGTCCTCCATTGTGCATGTGGCAGGGCTCAGGTTGCATTGTAGTCAGTGGTCTGTGGTTTGTTCTTCACACTCGCATGTTATGGACTCCACTTTGTAGCCCCATTTCTTAAGGTTGGCTTTGCATCTCGTGGTGCCAGAGCGCAGTCTGTTCAGTGCCAAGTCACTCAGTCTTCTGTGTGCCCAGGAGGGAGTTTCTCATCCAGACTCAGCCACTTACTGAGGTTCTGGATTTTAGCCTGCCACTTTTGGATTCTTGCTTGCTGTGGTGTTTCTGCAAATATCGGTGGATCTTAGGAAGCTGTTTCTTGATTTAAGGTGTTGGCATGCTGGCTGATAACCAAACAGAGGATGTGCTATAGATGTCAAGCCTTGGCCCTTTCATTATTAGTTGCTACTTCCCGACAGATGTCAGGTGGTGCAATACCGGCTAAACAGTATAATTTCGCCAGTGGTGTAGGGCGTAGACATCCAGTGATAATGCAGCATGTCTCATTAAGAGCCACACCCACATTTTTAATGTGGTAAGATATATTCCACACTGGGCATGCATATTCAGCAGCAGAGAAGCAAAGCTCAAGGGCAGATGTCTTCACTGTGTCTGGTTGTGATCCCCAGGTTGTGCCAGTCAGCTTTCATATTATTATTTCTGGCACCCACTATTTATTTGTTTGTTTGTTTATTTGTGACACTTCTATCCTGCCTTTCTAAACCCCGAAGGGGACTTAAGGCGGCTTTACACATAGGCAACTATTCAATGCCTTTTTGCTTGTTATTCAAGCAGTGCTTCTTAGAAGTCAGAGCACAGTCCAGAGCGACTCCCAGGTAATTTGATGTTCTGCAATCACCTAGCCACCTGGGTGACCTTGAACAAGTCACACTCTCTCAATCTCAGAAGAAAGAAAATTAGATTTGGATGTGAAAGGACTGCCATATGTTGGAAAAGACTGGAAAGCATTGCATGGAAAGTTCCTTGACAAAATTGAAGGAAAAGCTGATAAGGAGAAGACCTGGCTCTGGCTCACGAATGGGACCCTGAAGAAGGAGACAGAAGGCCTGATCCTTGCAGCCCAGGAGCAAGACATCAGGACAAAGGCCATTCAGGCCAAGATCGAAAAATCAACTGATGACCCAAAATGCAGACTGTGCAAGGAAACCAACGAAACCATTGATCATATCCTCAGCTGCTGTAAGAAAATCACACAGACAGACTACAAACAGAGGCACAATTATGTGGCCCAAATGATTCATTGGAACTTATGCCTCAAGTACCACCTCCCAGCAGTAAAGAACTGGTGGGATCACAAACCTGCAAAAGTATTGGAAAATGAGCACGTAAAGATACTGTGGGCCTTCCGAATCCAGACTGACAAAGTTCTGGAACACAACACACCAGACATCACAGTTGTGGAAAAGAAAAAGGTTTGGATCATTGATGTTGCCATCCCAGGTGACAGTTGCATTGACGAAAAACAACAGGAAAAACTCAGCCGCTATCAGGACCTCAAGACTGAACTTCAAAGACTCTGGCAGAAACCAGTGCAGGTGGTCCCGGTGGTGATGGGCACACTGGGTGCCGTGCCAAAAGATCTCAGCCGGCATTTGGAAACAATAGGCATTGGCAAAATTACAATCTGCCAACTGCAAAAGGCCACCCTACTGGGATCTGCCCGCATCATCTGAAAATACATCACACAGTCCTAGACACTTGGGAAGTGTTCGACTTGTGATTTTGTGATAGGAAATTCAGCATATCTATCTTGTTTGCTGTGTCATAATAAAATAATAATAATAATAATAATAATAATAATAATAATACTTTTATTTATGTTTAGGGACTCAGGGAAGCTTACAAAATAGTAGCAGTACTAACAGGACAACACAAAATATAAAAAATAACCCAATCAATATAAGGTACACCAAAAAATAAAAGATAAACATAGCAAGGGCATTTAACATTAACCTCCATAGTTCTTCCCCAAACTATAAACCCCAGGATTCTATAGGGTGCCTCCCTGATAATGGAGTGTGAGTCCATGGAAGGTGACACTATTCACATCCCTGCTCTAAATTCAATGCAGCTCGATCAAATCCAACGGGAACTTAGCGAGTCAAATAACATTATGTAACATGATTTTTGTTCCTGGGTTAGAAATGTCATTTCCTAATTGGTTCTATCACAAAAACATGGGAAACTGCAAAATCTTTGTCTTTACAGCACGTCTCGCAGCACATTTTGCTATAGTTTTTTCAATGAACATCTCATCAAGTCTCAATCAATTCAACCTAGTTTGTAGCAGCCACAAAAAACGACGTTTATGGAGGATAACAACTACTTTTAAAGTAAGTACCACACAATTAAACAGGAAACAACTCTTTCAAACCAGGAACAGATTTTTTTTCCAAATATTGTTACATAATATAATTAGAAAGTCTCATTCATTCAATGGATGTAGTTCAGCAGGGACTGGCTTTGGATTTAGATCCCTGGACCCAACACAAGCCAATGTTTTGAGAAAGGAATAAGAGAAAACATTTCCCAACAGGGGACAAAATAAGGAACTCTCCATGGTGCTGAAATCTCTCCCTGAACTAGACTCCGTAAAGTGTGAGGATTTGTTTTAAAAAAAAGGCACCATGATGTGGTGAGTTGACTGAAAAAGGCATGTGTCGACAGCTGATTGGCTAAGCCAATCAGGAGCCAGAATTCCGATTGGCTGCTGTCTCTGGCTTGGTGCTGAGACAAACGGTTTTAACTGCCACTTTCATCTCAGACAGTGGAAATGGTCAGGAAGGAAATGGCTGCCATACTTTCCGAAGCCTGGTTATTTATAAGGCAAATGAGGCATATTTAAAGACAGTTTAAAGGGACTGTTTATTCTCTATGTTCTCTGTGTGAATTCAGAAAGACTGCTATATATATATTACTAGCTGTGCCCTGCCACGCGTTGCTGTGGCGTTGTCTGGTGGTGCTGGTGAGAAATTGTTGAGGTAGTGGTGGTATTGAATGTCTGTTGTATGGTAGTCTTTATGTTTAGTATGCACACTGAAGTGGATTATATGGCAGTGTGGAGTCAAGATAATCCAGTTCAAAGCAGATAATATAAGATTCTAAATGGGTTATATAGCTGTGTGGAAGGGCCTTGAGTCTACACCGCCATATAATCCAGTTAAAATCTGATAATCTGTGGAAGAGGCCTAAGTGAGGCCTAACTGTGCCTGTCCCCTGGGCTGAGTAGGTTGCTAGGAGACCAAGTGGGCGGAGCTTAGCCTTCCAACCTGCAGCAACTGGATAAAAACTATTATTCCTCTCCCTGTAATTAGGACTTTATTTTTCTTTTCTTTTTGTTGTATCAACCTAGAGCCGTGAATGATGGGTTGAGTTGTCAAATTTCAAGATTGAGGGGCCTGTAGTTTTGTTGTTTTGTCCACTGCCCTGATGCCATCACTCTTTTATATATATAGATTGCCCTGTTTGATTATTTGAACTGAAGTAAAGATACTGTTACTTGTTGCACAAGCCTGAGTGACACTTTATTATACTGCAGGGTTTATCCTGATTCAGAAACTGTGGTAAAGCTTCTGTTTATTTATTTCTACAACCTCCAGCACAAAGTTCCTTTAAACTTCAGACCAAAAGGTGGAGAGGACTCACCCCTCCTTATACATGCGAGACCTCCAGTGATACAACAGTACCATAATTCATTTAAGTAATGAGTTGTAAGCCAGCAATGTAGCGGCTTGTAATGAGTTACTTTTCATCACCTGCCTCATCCTTGCACTCTGATGGTTTTCATCTGTGAAACGCTGGAGGATCTAAAGTAATGGTGGCCAAAGTGGAAAACAACAGTGCTTCTGACCTTTAAAGGTTGAGGATAAGAGGGAATCTCAGCAGGTTTCTCTTGACATACAAGCAAGACCTGCTGAAATCCCCTCGTCTACAAAAGCATTCAAAGCCATTTTCTAGTTTTCCATTTGGCAACACTGCTGTATCCATCATAACCTTCAAATCCTAACAGTGCAAGTCATCTCTTTCCTAAATCCCACCAAACAAGTTGCAACTGGACCCCAACACAACCTTCTCTTTGCAAAGCCAGCAACTGCAAGGCCTATTTTCTCCCAATAAAGTAGATGAGGCTCCATAAAAAATAATAAGAGTGGGAAGGGGCCCTAAAGGCCACCAAGTCCAGCCTCCTGCTCAGTGTCGGACTTTATCCCCAGCTAGTAATTTTCCACCTTTTTCAGACTTTCAGAGAAGGAGCAGTCGTTCACGGCAATTGGTTCTATTGCCTATACTCTCCAACTTTCAAGATGTTCTTTCTAACATTCAATCGAAATCTACCCTCTTGTACCTTCCGATCTCTAGAATTGGTGCTAATTTCCCATCACTCAATGCTAGGGAATCCTTGAAATTGAAGTTTGGGGAAGCACCAGCATACTTTGGCAGAGAAGGGAAAATCTATATATATATAAAAGGGTAATGAAATTTCGGCCTAGGACAAAACAACAAAACTACACATCCTAGAAACACTAAACTTGGCAGCACAACCCCTCATCCATGCCTCTACCTTCATACAACAAAAAGAAAAGAAAAATAAAGTCCTAATTAGAGGGAGAGGAATAATTGTTTTTATCAAATTGCTGCCAGTTAGAAGGCTAAGCTCCACCCACTTGGTCTCCTAGCAACCCACTCAGCCCAGGGGACAGGCAGAGTTAGGCCTCACTTTGGCCTCTTCCACACTGCCTATAAAACACAGATTATCTGATTTTAACTGGATTGTATGGCAGTGTAGACTCAAGGCCCTTCCACACAGCTATATAACCCATTTATAATGGACTTAATGTAAGGTAAAACCTTTACCCTTTACCTTAACTACCACCAATTCCTCAATACTTTATTTCCCATACCACCATACTTCGCCACAGCAACGCGTGGCCGGGCACAGCTAGTCTATATATATAAAAGAGTGATGGCATCACGGCAGTGGACAAAACAACAAAAGTAAACACCCCACAACCTCGAAAATTGACATCACAACCCTTCATCCATGCCTCTAGGTTGATACAACAAAAAGAAAAGAAAAATAAAGTCCTAATTAGAGGGAGAGGAATAATTGTTTTTATCCAATTGCTGCCAGTTAGAAGGCTAAGCTCCGCTCACTTGGTCTCCTAGCAATCCACTCAGCCCAGGGGACCCTTTACCTTAACTACCACCAATTCCTCAAGACTTTATTTCCCATACCACCATACTTCGCCACAGCAACGCGTGGCCGGGCACAGCTAGTACCTTATAAAACTACAGCTCCCATGACTTCAGAAGAATGGCCTGCCTCAGGAGAGCGTGCTTGCTCCATCAATGTTTAACATTTACACAAATGACCAGCCACTGCTAGAAGGGACAGAGAGTTTTATCTATGCTGACGATAATGCCATCACCGCTCAAGCAGGTGATGGTTGAACAGAAGCTCTCCAAAGCTTTAGGTGGTCTTACTGCCTATTACAGGGGAAACCAGCTGATTCCCAATCTATCTAAAATGCAGATGTGTGCTTTTCATCTTAAGAACAGACAAGCATCTCGAACTCTGAGGATGACCTGGGAAGGAATCCCACTGGAGCATTGCAGCACTCCAAAATACCTGGGAGTCACTCTGCACCGTGCTCTGACTTATAAGAAGCACTGCTTGATTATCAAGCAAAAAGTGGGTGCTAGAAATAATACCATAAGAAAGCTGACTGGCACAATCTGGGGATCACAACCAGATACAGGGAAGAATCTGCCCTTGTGCTTGGCTACTCTGCTGCTGAATACGCACGCCCAGTGTGGAATACATCTCACCACGTTAAAATCATGGATGTGGCTCTTAATGAGACATGTCACGTTATCACAGGATGTCTATGCCCTACACCACTGGAGAAATTATACTCTTTAGCCGGTATTGCACCACCTGACATCCGCTGGGAAGTAGCAGCCAGCTATGAAAGGACCAAGGCAGTGACATCTCCAGCCCATCCTCTGTTCAGATATCAACCAGAATGCCAACGACTTAAATCAAGAAACAACTTTCTAAGATCTACAGAGATACTAGCAGGAACACCTCAGCAAGCAAGAGTCCAAAAGTGGCAGGCTAAAACCCGAAACCTCAATTAGTGGCTGAGACCGGATGAGAAACTCCCTCCTGGGAACACAGAAGACTGGGAAACTTGGAAGGCGCTGAACAGACTGCACTCTGGTGCCATGAGATGCAGAGCCAACTTTAGGAAATGGGACCATAAAGTCAAGTCCACAGCATGCAAGTGTGGAGAAGAGCAAACCACAGACCACTTACTACAACGTCTGAGCCCTGCCACATACACAATGGAAGACCTTCTCACAGAGACACCAGAGGCACTCCAAGTGGCCAGCTTCTGGTCAAAGCAAAATTTAGTATAATGCCAAGTTTTTAACTTTGTTTATGGTTTTTTTTATAAATATAACTGTATTCTCAATTCATTTCAGCAGGCCTTCGGAGATACAGTCATTAATTAATCAGCCCCAGAGGGTTTATAATAATCTATCCTGTATTTATTACGGTCTTACCTTTTATGTGTTTTTAATGTAATTTTTTATCCTGTATTGTTATTTTAATTGATATATTGCATTACTATTTTATCTGTTTTATATTGTGATTGTATTATGTTGCTTATATTTTGTCCTTATGTTGTTTGGGCCTCTGCCCCATGTAAGCCGCCCCGAGTCCCCACGGGGAGATGGTGGTGGGGTATAAATAATGTTTTATTATTATTATTATTTTATTATGACACAGCAAACAAGATAGATATGCTGGATTTCATATCACCAAATCACAAGTCGAACACTTCCCAAGTGTCTAGGACTGTGTGATGTATTTTCGGATGATGCATGCAGATCCCAGCAGGGTGGCCTTTTGCAGTTGGCAGATTGTAATTTTGTCAATGTCTATTGTTTCCAAATGCCGGCTGAGATCTTTTGGCATGGCACCCAATGTGCCCATCACCACCGGGACCACCTGCACTGGTTTCTGCCAGAGTCTTTGAAGTTCAATCTTGAGGTCCTGATAGCGGCTGAGTTTTTCTTGTTGTTTTTCGTCAATGCGACTGTCACCTGGGATGGCAAAATCAATGATCCAAACCTTTTTCTTTTTATTATTATTATTATTATTATTATTATTATTATTATTATTATTATTATTATTTCTGACACAATAAATAAATAAATATACACTTTCCATTTAGTTCTTTAAATCATTCAAACCAATCCCCCCTTGACATGATTTACTCATATTATAGGATGTGTTGTACCTCCAGGGGCAGGAGTAGTCTATCTGTGAATCCAAATATGCCAGAAATGGAAGGTCCATTAATTTTCACAAGCATACCAATGGATTTCTCAAGGGCATGGGGTTCGAGAGAGGGATTTTGGACAAAATGGGGGTCTGGTCTCATCCGGCAGGGCTCTTTCTTTCCTTGATATGAAATCTAATATACTCATGTATTGGATTTCCTTGCTTTACCAGGCCCTCCCCCCCCCTTTTTTTTCTGCACAGTTATTTTCTCCTCCCCTCCTTGCTCTTTTCGAAGTCAGGGGAGAAATTTCCAGCTAATGTAGAGATAATTACCGCCTCTCAGCCAGGCCAAGGCAATTAGTGCAAGAGATTTGGGGGCCTCGTTTGTTCAAAGATAAAATGCGTTAACACTCAATTAATTCCTTCAGATCCGGGGCTGATAAGGCAATGGGAAGTTACAGGCTGGCAATTAAACAAACAAGTCCATGTACTTTGAAATCTGGAAAGGGAAAGGGGGGGGGAGCGAGGAAGGCGGGGTGCAGGACTCTCAAAGAAATAGAAAGAGAAGACACCAAAAGGAAGAGATGCATAAGAGAACCAGAAGAGAAGAAAGACGAAAAAAGACACCTAACAGTAGTCAGTCCTCAGTGTGACCATTTTCTTCCTTATGGGAAGGATACAGAAGCAATTCATGTCTCCAAATATATTAAGACCCCCGCATCCATGAGACCCAGTATTTGTGATTATCGTTGATCCACTTTTGACCAAATATAGCTGCTCTAGGCATTTACTAGGTCCTACAGCAGGATCCTATAGGATTCTTGTGCTGGAAGCCCGTCATTGCAATAGGGTGGCTATAATCCACGGCTTTGCATTTACCACAAATTTACCCCCGACAGATATTGTAGTAAGGACCATTCTGCTTCTATATATATAAAAGGAGAATGGCATCGCTCCACCAGGCAAAACAACAAAAATAAAGGCCCCCCAACCTAGAAAATTGACAACACAACCCCTCATCCATGTCTCTACGTTCTTACAAACAAACTACACATCCCTAACCTCCATGGGGCCAAAAAACCCCAAAAAACCGGAATGCACCCCTTTGTGACCCACCTTGATTGACACTAAACAGCCTTGCAGCTTCAAAGCCAGGCTGCCTCCTAGGCCACAGCAAACAACAACAAAAAACACCACTTTGGTGTGAATTTTAAACCATTGTGTAGAAGGGGCCTCATATAATCCTGTTCCAGGCAAATCATATAACATTAGCAATATAATGTATAATAATTACTGTGCTCTAATAACAATACACAACAATATAATCTGTAAAATCAGGACACTAAATAAACAACAACACTCACAACACAGGGGAATTCCACACAGGAAACAACCAGGTCCAGCTAACACCTCCCAACAAAGGATTCCCTCACGCAGGAAGCAGCCAGGCTTGGAAGCTACAAGACTTAAATAATCCCACCCAGCTAACACGTCCCAGTAAAGGATCCTTCCAAGTACTAACCAGGCAGACCTTGAAGCTGCATGCCTATTCAATGCTAATCAAGGAGATCCATGGTAACACCTGCCTCAACAACAGTTCTTTCTATCACACTGCACATTATTCCACACATCTATCAACCCCTTTGTGGCCCACCTTCATTAACACTGAACAGCCTTGCAGCTTCAAAGCCAGACTTTGGAAACCACGAGGCTACTCCATCTCATTCAACCTGGCCTAGCAAGCAGACCCTATGTAGAAAACGGCCAGGCTTTCAAGCAGCGAGGCTATTCACTGCAATTCCAATTGGCCACAGCAATGCGTGGCAGGACACAGCTAACTATTATGACTTATCAGTCACAGAATCCTAGAGTTGGAAGAGACCCCAAGGTCTACCCAGTTCAACCTGGCAGGAAAACACAATCAAACCATCCCTGACAGATAGCCATCCAGCCTCTGCTTCAAAACCTCTGGATTATATGCCTCTCCTTGCACTTTTTTTCGTGTCAGGAGCGACTTGAGAAACTGCAAGTCACTTCTGGTGTGAGAGAATTGGCCGTCTGCAAGGACGTTACCCAGGGGATGCCCAGATGTTTTGATGTTTTTATCATCCTTGTGGGAGGCTTCTCTCATGTCCCCGCATGGAGCTGGAGCTTTTTTTTTTTTCCGTGTCAGGAGCAACCGGAGTTGCTTCTGGTGTGAGAGAATTGGCCGTCTGCAAAGACGTTGCCCAGGGGACGCCCGGATGTGTTGATGTTTTTACCATCCTTGAGGGAGGCTTCTCTCATGTCCCCGCATGGAGCTGGAGCTGATAGAGGGAGCTCATCTGCGCTTTCCCCGGGTGGGATTCGAACCTGGCAGCCTTCAGGTCAGCAACCCAACCTTCAAGTCACAAGGCTTTTATCCCCTAGGCCACCGGAGGCTCCTATGGAGCTGGAGCTGACAGAGGGAGCTCATCCTTGCTCTCCCTGGGTTGGATTCGAACTGGCAATCTTCAGGTCCGCAACCCAACCTTCAAGTCATCAGTCCTGCCAGCACAAGGGTTTAATCCGCTGCACCACCGGGGGCTCCTCTCCTTGCACTAATTCACACTCATGTGAGTCTGCTCAAAAGAGTAGGGCTATGATTTATTTACTTATTTATAATATTTGTACCCCACCCTTCTCACCCCGAAGGCTTTACAATAGGTAGCAATTCATGCCATATGAACAAACACAAGGGAAATAACATATACATTAAAACATTAAGTTAAAAAGCAGTTATTAAAACCACACAATCCGAAATCATAGTCAAGGCCGTTCAGTCACGATTGCACAAATTCCATCTCCCCTTATTGCACTGCATTTCTATCCAAAGGCTTGGTCCCAGAGCCATGTTTTTCATTTCTTTCTGAAGGTCCGAAGGGAGGGGGGGCTGACCTAATTTCCCTGGGGAGGGAGTTCCATAGCTGAGGGGCCACCACTGAGAAGGGCCTGTCCCGTCCCCACCAACCGCATGTGCGAAGGAGGTGGGACTGAGAGCAGGGACTCCCCGACAATCTTAATCTCCAAGATGGTTCATAGGAAGAGATAAGTTCGGACAGGTAAGATGGGCCAGTATCATTTAGGGCGGTGGTTCTCAACCTGTGGGTCCCTATGTGTTTTGGCCTACAATTCCCAAAAATCCCAGACAGTTTACCAGCTGTTAGGATTTCTGGGAGTTGAAGGCCAAAACACATAGGGACCCACAGGTTGAGAACCACTGGTTTAAGGCTTTATATGCTAAAGCCAGCATTTTGAATTGTTCTCAGTAGCAGACAGGAAGTCAGTGGAGCTGACATAACAAGGGAATTGTATGCTCCCTGTACACCACTTTGGTGAGGAATCTGGCTGCTGCGTGTTGGACTACTTGAAGCTTCTAAACAGACTTCTCTATCTGGAGGTCAGCTGTGACCAGCAGTGCTGTGGAATTTGAAAAGGCACGAATGGAGGGCGAAAGGGAGAAATGTGCCAAGAGGAAGGCGCATCAAGCCAACCCTGACCAGGACTGCCTTCCATCTGGAATCCAATGTCTTCACTGTGAAAGAACATGCGGGTCAGGAATAGGGCTCCACAGTCACCTACCTATCCAGCGCCAAGACACTACTCTTGGAGGACCATCATACTTGGACAATGAGGGATCGCCTAAGTAAATAAGTAAGTAAGTCTATTTGGGATTAAAGGCAAAGGTTTCCCCTGACGTTAAGTCCAGTCATGTCTGACTCTGGGGGTTGCTGCTCATCTCCATTTCTAAGCCAAAGAGCCGGCATTGTCCGTAGACACCTCCAAGGTCATGTGGCCGGCATGACTGCATCGAGTGCCGTTATCTTCCCGCCGGAGCGGTACCTATTGATCTACTCACATTGGCATGTTTTTGAACTGCTAGGTTGGCAGAAGCTGGAGCTAACAGCGGCCGCTCCCACCGCTCCCGGGGTTTGAACCTGGGACCTCTGCAAGTTCAGCAGCTCAGTGCTTTAACCCACTTTGCCACCAGGGGATTAGGGCTAGGCAAAATGAGGGCAAAAACAATGAAGAACATACAGAACTACCATTTTAAGAAGTGGAAATTTGAAATGTATGTGCCGGATCTATGAAAAACTAGAGCATCCGCTGTAGTTTTTGAGATACAGAACATGTGTCATCTGCCAGTCGCCATTTGTTCATCCATAAGAAACCAGGATAACTATATCTAAGAAACTAGTGCTGATATAGTCTATTCAATGCAATTTTCTGAATCATTGTCACAAAAAAACCCTGGAAATTGCCTAAAAATGAAGACAGCAAGAAATTTTTTAACTAGTTTCGGATCTGTGCAAATGAACATTTTTGGAATAGTGAACTCCACAAACTCATAACTAGCTGCACTGAAATGACTTTGTTTACCAAGTTCTGAACCAAGTGCCAATCAGGCAAATATGATGTCACGAAGGCTGGATCTACACTGCTATATAAAATCCAGATTATCTGCTTTGAACTGAATTATATGTCAGTGTAGTCCCCGATGGCGCCGTGTATTAAAGCACTGAGCTGCTGAACTTGTGGACCGAAAGGTTGCAGGTTCGAATCCGGGGAGCGGAGTGAGCACCTGCTGTTAGCCCTAGCTTCTGCCAACCTAGTAGTTCAAAAGCATGCAAATGTGAGTAGGGTTGTTGTATGTTTTCCAGGCTGTATGGCCATGTTCCAGAAGTATTCTCTCCTGACGTTTCGCCCACATCTATGGCAGGCATCCTCAGAGGTTGTGAGGTATGGAGAAACTAAGCAAGGAAGGTTTATATATATATCTGAGTGAGTAGATCAATAGGTACCGCTCCGGTGGGAAGATAACAGCTCTCCATGCAGCCATGACCTTGGAGGTGTCTATGAACAACGCCGACTCTTTGATGTAGAAATGGAGATGAGCACCAACCCCCAGAATCGGACACAACTGGACTTAATGTCAGGGGAAAACTTTACCTTTACCTTAGACTCATATAATCCAGTTGAAAGTAGATGATATGGATTATCTGCTTTGAAAATCTGGATTATATGCCAGTGTAGATCCAGCCTGAGTTTGCCTTCTCTACCTTGTTTTAAATTACACAGACTATGTTGGAACTAAAGAAGGAAGAAAATATCTTTCCTCCCTCTGCTGCATCTAACGGCTTTTGCCCAATTCTTGATCTTTCTAATAATATTTCTGCAACTCCAAAAAAACCCCCTCTATTCACTCTTTGGGTTTTTCTTTCTCCTTCAAAGACATTAAAGAACTGGATTTAAGGTGCCACGGCTTTCTTGCAGAAACAATTTACTGAAGGGAGATGCAAATGTTCCCCATGCCCTGTGGCCTCTGCGTAAAGGAGGGACAAGTAAATGCAAACAGGAGGAAGAGAATGGAGATAAATAAATCACAGCTAAATGTCGGGCGCAGAGAGAAGGCAAAGGGAGAATATAGAGCAGGAGGAACAGAAAGCCCAACCACCCAGAAACTAGTCATCTAGAAATAACGCTGGTTTTGAACAAGTCTGGAATAGAATACTAGAGAGTCACCTGTGCCCAAAAATCAGCAAAATAGACCCTCTCATTGGGTGAAACTGAATACTAACTGTTTATTGCATGTTTGTACCTTCAAGTCACCTGTCAACTTATGGCGACTTGGAGTCCAAAACAACTGGAAGGCTGAAGTTTGCCTGGTATAGACTCATATAATGCAGTTCAGTGAATTATATGGCAGCGTAGATGCAGACCCAGTCCAAAATGAAGAGAATTCGATGATATGATCTTAAAAAGAGGCATTTCCTGCAAATTAATACATTCAGCATTAGGAAAATTGAGAGATGTTCTTTGAGTTCTGGTTTGCAGATCCTTATATTTAAACTAGCTGTGCCCGGCCATACGTTGTTGTGGCGAAGTCTGGTGGTATGAGAAATAAAGTATTGAGGAACTGGTGGTAGTTAAGGTAAAGGGTAAAGGTTTTCTCCTGTCGAGTAAAATCTCACTTATCCAACATTCGCTTATCCAATGTTGTGGATTATCCAACGCAGTCTGCCTTTTAGTAGTCAATGTTTTTGTAGTTAGTGTTTTACATTAATTGTGATATTTTGGTGGTAAATTTGTAAATACAGTAATTACTACATAGCATTACTGCACATGGAACTACTTTTTCTGTCAAATTTGTTGTATAACATGATGTTTTGGTGATTAATTTGTATAATGATTACCTAATTTGGTGTTTAATTGGCTTTTCCTGAATCCCTTCTTATTATCCAACATATTCACTTATCCAACGTTCTGCCGGCCTGTTTATGTTGGATGAGTGAGACTCTACTGTATATTTATAATCTTATATTATCTGCTTAGAACTGGATTATATGAGGCCCCTTCTACACAGCTGGATAAAATGCACACTGAAGTGGATTATATGGCAGTGTGGAGTCAAGATAACCCAGTTCAAAGCAGAAAATATAAGATTATAAATGGGTTATATAGCTGTGTGGAAGGGCGTTGAGTCTACACTGCCATATAATCCAGTTCAAATCTGCTAATTTGTATTTTATAGGCAGTGGGGAAGAGGCCTAAGTGAGGCATAACTCTGCCTGTCCCCTGGGCTGAGTGGGTTGCTAGGAGAGCAAGTGGGCGGAGCTTAGCCTTCTAACTGGTAGCAATTGGATAAAAACAATTATTCCTTTCCCTCTAATTAAGACTTTATTTTTCTTTTCTTTTTGTTGTATGAATGCAAAGGCATGGATGAGGGGTTGTGCTGCCAAGTTTAATGTTTCTGGGATGTGTAGTTTTGTTGTTTTGTTCTAGGCCGAAATTTCATTACCCTTTTATATACTGTATATAGAAAGAAAAGAAAGAAAGCTATCAGGCACAATCGACTGGGACTTTCACATGTATAATCTCAAAGGAATACATGGGAGCATTTCTGCTTTCAGTGGTGCTTGCACATGAGTGCTTGCTGCCTCCATGCTTTTTTTAGAGCCTCCCAACAAAGGATTCCCCCAGGCAGGAAGCAGCCAGGCTTTAAAGCTGCAAGGTTATTCAATACCAATCAAGGCGGCCAATTGCAACATTCATACTTGCCTCAAACAGACAAGAGTTCTTTCTCCCACCTTGGACATTATTCCACAGATATATAAACCCCACTTGCCTAGTTTCCAATAGACCATACAACCTCTGAGGATGCCTGCCATAGACGTGGGCAAATGTCAGAAGAGAATGCTTCCGGAACATGGCCATACAGCCCGGAAAACTCACAGCAATCCAGCCTTTGAAATCAGTGACAATTGGCTTTTCCGAAAGGGACAAAGCAAAATTTAGTGCAAGTTGACCCGCTTTAGCCACTTAGTTAGCAAGAAAAGACGCTGCACAGAATTTCCTTCCCTTTAGAATAAATGAAAAAAATAAAAATAAAACCATTTCCCCAGCTAGATCGGCAAAGGATATTTTTAACCCCTATCTGCAAAAACCCAACGCATTCATTTTGCTTGGCGTGTAGGCGTTTGCCACCCTGTTAAATATTTATCAGGCCGGTTTATTTAGGAAGACAATTAGTGTCAGGGTTCCTATAGGAAAATAAACTCTCTCTCACAAAAGATGGATAGAACTGCAGAGAAAGGGAGGGAGAGAAGAAAAGGAAGAAAGGGAGGGAGGGAGGGAGGGGTGAAGATGGGGAAAAGGCCTCCTACGACTCATGCCATGGTTTTTATCTTTAATGTTGGTGGGGAGGGATTGTAGAAATTCTCCTTCCGATTCCCTTTTCTGGTACTTTTTCAAGGTCCTAATTTGGGAGGAAAGAATTAGGGATGTATGATGTCACCTGAAATCTTTCTGGAAATTTTTGTGACCTCATGGACCAGCCCAGGCCAGAGCTCCCTATTGGCAGTTGCCAACCTCAGCTCCTTCAAGGTCAAGCCAGTCCCTTCAAGGATACCGTCCATCCATCTTGCCCTTGGTTGGCCTCTCTTCCTTTTTCCTTCCATTTCCCCCAGCATCATGATCTTTTCCAAGCTTTCCTGTCTTCTCATGATGTCAAAGTCCTTCATCTTTGCCTCTCATATCCTTCAGTGAGCAGTTGGGCATTATTTCCTGGAGGATGAACTGGTTGGATCTTCTTGCCAAGGTCCAAGGCACTCTCAGGATTTTCCTCCAGCACCAAAGTTTAAAAGCGTCTCTCTTCCTTCGCTCAGCCTTCCTTATGGTCCAGCTCTCGCATCCATAGGTTACTATGGGGAATACCATTATTTTAACTATGCGGACCTTTGTTGCCAGTGTGATGTCTCTGCTCTTCAGTATTTTGTCAAGGTTGGCCATTGCTCTCCTCCCAAGAAGGAAACATCTTCTGATTTCCTGGAGACAGTCTGCGTCTGCAGTCCTCTTTGCACCTAGAAATACAAAGTCTGTCACTGCCTCCACATTTTCTCCCTCTATTTGCCAGTCATCAATCAGTCTGGTTGCCATCATCTTGGTTTTCTTAATGTTTAACTGCAGCCCAGCTTTTGCACTTTCTTCTTTCACCTTGGTGATAAAGCTCCTCAGCTCCTCCTCACTTTCAGCCATCAGAGTGGTATCATCTGCATATCTTAAGGTTGTTAATGTTTCTTCCAGCAATTTTAACTCCAGCTTTGGATTCATCAAGCCCTGCACATTGTATGACGTGTTCTGCATATAAATTGAATGGGTCAGGTGAGAGTATGCAGCCCGGCCGTACTCTTTTCCCAATCTTGAACCAGTCTCCTGTTCCGTGGTCTGTTCTTACTGTTGCGAATTGATCGTTATAGAGATTTGTCAGGAGACATGACTTTGTATCCTCATCCTCAACTTGCCACAATTTATTATGATCCACACAGTCAAAGGCTTTAGAGTAGTCCATAAAACAGAAATAGATGTTTTTCTGAAACTCTCTGCCTTCCTCCAGTATCCAATTTGCTGTCTCGTTCCTCTGCCTTTTCTAAACCCAGCTTGGACATCTGGCAACTCTCGCTCCATGTATTGCTGGAGTCCTCCTTGCAGGATCTTAAGCATTACCTTACCGGCATATGAAATAAGTCCCACTGTACGAAGGTTTGCACATTCTTTAGCAGTTCTCTTTTTTGGTTTGGGAATATAAATTGATTTTTCCCAATGTGATGGCCATTCTTGTGTTTCCCATATTTACTGGTATATGGCATGCATCACCTTGACAGCATCATCTTTCAAGATTTTAAACAACTCAGCTGGGATTCTTATTTAGGTACAGTAGAGTCTCACTTATCCAACATAAACGGGCTGGCAGAATGTTGGATAAGCAAATATGTTGGATAATAAGGAGGCATTAAGGAAAAGCCTATTAAACATCAAATTAGGTTATGATTTTACAAATTAAGCACCAAAATATCAGGTTATACAACATATTTGGCAGAAAAAGTAGTTCAATACGCAGTAATGCTATGTAGTAATTACTGTATTTACGAATTTAGCACCAAAATATCACGATGTATTGAAAACATTGACTACAAAAATGCGTTGGATAATCCAGAACGTTGGATAAGCGAGTGTTGGATAAGTGAGACTCTACTGTACTTGGATGTTGTGTATTTTGACCAACTTCTTATAGCAAGGGTCCCCAAACTAAGGCCCAGGGGCCGGATGCGGCCCTCCAGGGTCATTGACCTGGCCCCCACCCTCAGTTTTAGACTTAGGCTCACCCAAAGTCTGAAATGACTTGAAGGCACACAACAACAACAATCCTACTTAACTTGACTATCTCATTGGGCAGAAGCAGGCCCACACTTCCCATTGAAATCCTGATAGGTTTATATTGTTTAAAATTGTTTTTATTTTTAAATATTGTATTGTTCATTCATTTACTAATATTGTGCTATGGTAATAATATAATATATTGTGTATAGATATAATATTGATAATAATATTGTAATGTAATACAATATAATATTTATTTATTACGGTATTTCTACCCCGCCCTTCCCACCCAGTAAGGGACTCAGGGCGGCTAATAATAATAATACAAAGTAATAATATTGTATAATATAATATTAATTATATATTATATATTAAATGTAATATTACTAATAATAATATGGTATAGTGGTACCGTGTTTCCCCAAAAATAAGACAGTGTCTTATATTAATTTTTGCTCCCAAAGCTGCACTAGGTCTTATTTTCAGGGGATGTCTTATTTTTCCATGAAGAAGAATTCACATTTATTGTTGAACAAAAACATGAACATTTATTATATACTGTACAGTAGTTGTCATCACAAACCAGCATAACCAGACAAACTGTGAATCCTATCAAGAATTTCTTGTTACTACCAATATTTCCATGCACAACACTCTATGGTATGTACATTTACCAATCCTGGATGCTCTGGTGTTCTGCTTGGTGAGCATGCTTCCAAACAAAAACTTTGCTAGGTCTTACTTTCGGGGGAGGCCTTATATTTAGCAATTCAGCAAAACCTCTACTAAGTCTTATTTTCTGGGGATGTCTTATTTTAGGGGAAACAGGGTATAGTACAATATAGTAATATATAATGCTAATATTGTGCTATGCTAATAATATAATATATTGTATGTACATACAACTTGTAAGCCGCTCCGAGTCCCCTTTGGGGTGAGAGAGAGTGGAGTACCGTGTTTCCCCGAAAATAAGACAGTGTCTTACATTATTTTTTACTCCCAAAGATGTGCTAGGTCTTATTTTCAGGGGATGTCTTATTTTTCCACAAAGAAGAATCCACATTTATTGTTGAACAAAAAAATGAACATTTATTCCATACTGTACAGTACTTGTCATCACAAACCAACATAACTAAACCAGACAAACTGTGACTCCTTCAAGAATTTCTTGTTACTACCATTATTTCCATATACAACTGGTATGTATATTTACCAATTCTGCATGCTATGGTGTTTTGTTTGGCGGGCACCGGGCATGCTTCCAAACAAAAGCTTTGCTAGGTCTTACTTTCAGGGGAGGCCTTATATTTAGCAATTCAGCAAAACCTCTACTAGGTCTTATTTTTTGGGGATGTCTTATTTTCGGGGAAACAGGGTATAAATTTAGCAAATAAATAAATAAATAAATGATTGTTGTTGGGGGTTTTTTGTACTACAAATAAGACATGTGCAGTCTGCATAGGAATTTGTTCATTTTTTTTTTTTTTCAAATGATAATTCGGCCCCTCAACAATCTGAGCGACCATGAACCGGCCCCTCCACTTAAAAAGTTTGAGGACTCCTGTCTTATAGGATACAAGAGGCTTTCCGCACCACCCAAATTCCAGGGGGTTTTAACTGGCTGGAAAGCAACTAAAAGTTGCCAGAATGAAAACTGGAAAGATCTCGTGATACCATTTAAATGGTTTTATTTGAAGGTGGAAGTTCAACAGGTGTTGCTTGTTACCTGGTTGCAGGAAAAGCAAATCTGCTGAAATTCTCCCCATTAAAAGTGCAGGAGACCTTTTAAGTTTCCTCCCCGGCAACTCTTGCCCTCCAACTCTTGTTGAATGATAGGCATCACAGTGGACACAAAGCCGCTGTAAGCAAGACCCAAATCTGGGCTGGGCCGAGTGTATTGGCAGTCATGCAATTTCCCCAATCCATCTCCACGGCCCTCTTAGCTAATAATAAATCAATCAGGGTGATGGATCACCTTTGCCACCAACCCTATTATTAATAGATCTGGGGAGGCATCCTTCAACTGGTCGGAGGCTGGAATGGGATCAAACTCCCACTGCTGAGCCCCAGGCAATTCCAATGCTTTTTTATTATGATTATAGTCGGAGCGGAAATGTCGAAAGTTTGCTTAAATGGGAGTCAGGGGCGGGGAGCCAACAAAACAGGCTGTGTTTTCGAATAACCTTTTTCCGCAGCAAGTTCCCCAACATCAGTCAACAACCAGGAAACCTTGAAGCTTAACATCCCTGTTAACATTTCTTTTGGTGTAGCAGCAAAACCTTATTTATTTGACCCCTTTGACTTTTGTGTCCCACTTTAGTCAAGTACACTATAACCCATATCCATAGGATTGGTATCAATGGTATGGAATTTTGAGATTTGTAGTTTGGTGAGGCATCAGCACTCTTTGGTAGAGAAGGCAAAGGCACTGAGCCATGGCAGTGAAAAGTGGTGTCAAACTGCATTCAATCCACAGTGTAAATGCACCGTAGGAATTTGCCACTCTACCAGTACAAGGCCCCAGACCTTTGATGCAACACTTTCAAAGCTTTTTAGGGTTCTTTTCTTTGCATGTGGTGGTTTAACATACTGACACATCTGGGACGCTGTTGAAGTGAATCAGCCCATTTGCTAGAACGGCTTGGCATATGGGAGAAAAACAAAATCTGCCAGTCCCAACACTCCAACCACCCCATTACCAATTAGGGAGCAAGTGATAAATTCAACCCAGCTGGAAGATTGTTTTGCCAATTCTTTGTTGAAATGTACAAAAACCAGATTTCCCATGGTTTGGGCCTCCAGATCATGCCTGAAAAACCACAAAATGGAAAGCAGTTCCCAGCTGTCAATGGGCAGGTAGGATCTGGGCAATGGGAGACTGCAAAGCCAAAAGAAAAGATGGGGAAACTTTTTCCCCGTCTTGGATATCTTCTGTCTTTTCAAGAAAGTTGAAAGGTTTCTACATTTTTAAAAGGAATGGAAGAAGAAAAGGGGGAAAATAATGTAAAATCGGAAAAGAATGTGTCTGAATGATGCTACTAAGAAATCTGTCACTCATATAAAATGCAAAGACGTTGGTGGAGGATGTCTTCCCTAAGGTTCTGATGGGTGAAAAAACACTTTCCAACTCCGGAATTAAAATTAGAAGCAAGAAAGGGTTCCCTGTTTTCAGAGGAGCCTGCATGAATCACTGCTCCAAATAAGATTGCAACAGCCCTGAGCTTCATGTTCTTTTGGGGCATCACCAGCAAGAGCAGCGGGTGCGAATTCTCCCAGTTTTATGGGGTTCAGCTGTGGATTAAATGGCTGTGTAGATGGGGTCATCGTGTCCACATCTTAGGCCCCTTCTACACTGCCATATAAAATCCAGAATATCTGCTTTGAACTGGATTATAGGGCAGTGTAAACTCAGGCTGGATCTACATTTCGGAATCAGATAATCCGGATTATCCTTTTTGAACTGGATTATGAGTCTACACTGCCATATAATGCAGTTCAAAGTAGATAATCCTTTTACCTCCACCTATACCCAGCCATTGCACTTTATTCTGGCCCAGCTCTAGAGGCTGCAAGATATTGCACATATATAAATTCTACTGCCTTACTTCCAACCTTGAATATGCTCACTGCGCTTGGCTATTGGTTGGTTGAGTATGTTTTTATTGTATTTTATATGCTTTTGTTTTATATGTTTAAATGCATTTTGATGTTGTATTTTATGCTGTATTTTGGGCTTGGTCCCCATGTGCGCCACCCCGAGTCCCTTCTGGGAGATGGGGCAGGATATAAGAATAAAGTTATTATTTTATTGTATGATACAGCAAACAAGATAGACATGCTGGATTTCGTAGCACAAAATCACAAGTCGAACACTTCCCAAGTGTCTAGGACTGTGTGATGTATTTTTGGATGATGCGTGCAGATCCCAGTAGGGTGGCCTTTTGCAGTTGGCAGATTGTGATTTTGTCAATGTCTATTGTTTCCAAATGCCGGCTGAGATCTTTTGGCACGGCACCCAGTGTGCCCAGCACCACAGGGACCACCTGTACTGGTTTCTGCCAGAGTCTTTGAAGTTCAATCTTGAGGTCCTGATTGCAGCTGAGTTTCTCCTGTTGTTTTTCGTCAATGCAACTGTCACCTGGGATGGTGACATCAATGATCCAAACTTTTTTCTTTTCCACAACTGTGATGTCTGGCGTGTTGTGTTCCAGAACTTTGTCAGTGTGTATTCGGAAGTCCCACAGTATCTTTGCGTGCTCATTTTCCAATACTTTTGCAGGTTTGTGATCCCACCAGTTCTTTGCTGCTGGGAGGTGGTACTTGAGGCATAAGTTCCAATGGATCATTTGGGCCACATGGTTGTGCCTCTGTTTGTAGTCTGTCTGTGCGATTTTCTTACAGCAGCTGAGGATGTGATCAATGGTTTCGTCGGTTTCCTTGCAGAGTCTGCATTTTGGTTCATCAGCTGATTTTTCGATCTTGGCCTTAATTGCATTTGTTCAGATGGCTTGCTCCTGGGCTGCAAAGATCAGGCCTTCTGTCTCCTTCTTCAGGGTCCCATTCGTGAGCCACAGCCGGGTCTTCTCCTTATCAGCTTTTCCTTCAATTTTGTCAAGGAACTTTCCATGCAATGTTTTGTTGTGCCAGCTGTCAGCTCTAGTTTGTAGTGCGGTTTTCTTGTACTGATTCTTTGTCTGCTGTGCTTTGAGGAGTTTCTGATTTTTGACTTCAATCAAAGCAGGTTCTTCACTTTGCTTTACATATTCTGCCAGGGCATGTTCTTCTTCTTTGACTGCTTGTTTTACTTGGAAGAGTCCTCTGCCCCCTGATCTTCGAGTTGAAAAGATATTATTATTATTATTATTATTATTATTATTATTATTATTATTATTATTATGTGGATTTTATATGGCAGTGTAGATGGGGCCTCATATAATCCAATTCAAAGGAGATAGATTATCTGATTTGATAATGTGAACTATATAGCAGTGTAGAAGGGGCCTTAGAAGTCTTCTGTCCTTGGTACTGCTTGGTATTGTGATATGCAATACTAAAACTACACAGCTTTATTCTACACTGACATCTGATGTTCATCTGGTGACCTTCCTCCCTCCTTCCTCTCTTCCTTCGCCTCTTTCCTCCTTCTCTCTCTCTTTCTCTCATTCTTTTTTAAAGCAGATTATAAACACACCAACTTTTATTTCCTGACCTTACTCTGCGTTCAGACTCAAACCAGCAGGCCCTTGGTTTCTTTTTGTACAGCCATCCTCTGCTGCGCAAGAGTTGGGTTGCCACGTGCCAAGGCTTGCTCTCATTACAAGCCTAGGGATCAATACACTAATTAGGAACCAATGCAACCCACCTGTCTGGGATAAACAAGCTCTGGAAGGTGTTCATTGGGGTTTAATTGCAATCGATACATTCCCAATACCCAGAGGTGACGGGTGTGCTTTCGAAGAGATTAACAACATATCAAAACAACGGCCTGAGAGCATGCGGTTCCCCAAAGAGATGCAGAAAAGACACCAAAGCAAACTTGCGAAAAACACCCTGGGCTTTGTACTTTACCAAGGTGTATTCTTTTTTTTCTTTTTGCTTAAATTTAGTTTTAGGCTGCCTCTTAACCAACGGTATTAGTGGAGTGGAGGATGCTGATAAAATGGCAATAAAATAAGGCAATTCTTATGGATGTCTACCTAGGTAAAAATGTATCACTGATTGACTACACTATGTAACAAAGTTTGAAAAAGTTTCTGTTCCTGGTTTGAAAGTGTTATTTCCAATTTGATTGTGCAGTACAGTAGAGTCTCACTTATCCAACATAAACGGGCCGGCAGAATGTTGGATAAGCAAATATGTTGGATAATAAGGAGGGATGAAGGAAAAGCCCATTAAACATCAAATTAGGTTATGATTTTATAAATTAAGCACCAAAACATCATGTTATACAACAAATTTCCACAGAAAAAGTAGTTCAATATGCAGTAATGCTATGTAGTAATTACTGTATTTACGAATTTAGCACCAAAATATCATGATATATTGAAAACATTGACAACAAAAATGCATTGGATAATCCAGAATGTTGTATAAGTGAGACTCTCCTGTAGTAGTAAACCCTATTAAAATGATCCACTTTCAGCAGGAGAATGCATAGAATCGCTAGTATTTCTAGGTCCTCCAGCATGGTCAGCTTCTGGAGGATCTGGAAATAATGAAACCACTGGTCTTCAGCTGCTGTAAGAAAATTGCACAGACAGACTACAAACAGAGACAGTTTTTGCAGTTTTTAATAAACTTTTTCCATATATTTATGATAAAAACAATTAGGAAATGACATTTTTAACCCAGGAACAGAAATCATATAACATACTGTTATTAAATACTATGATGAATAAGGTCATAAGATTAAGCCAATAATTTCCAAATTGGGAGTTCATATCTAAATCCCTGGTGGCAAAGTGTGTTAAAGCACTGAGCTGCTGACCTTGCAGACCGAAAGGTCCCAGGTTCACATCCCAGGAGCGGAGTGAGCACCCGCTGTTAGCTCTAGCTTCTGCCAACCTAGCAGTTCGAAAACATGCCAATGTGAGTAGATCAATAAGTACCGCTCCGGCGGGAAGGTAAGTGAGCTCCATGCAGTCATGCCGGCCACATGACCTTGGAGGTGTCTACGGACAATGCCAGCTCTTCTGCTTAGAAATGGAGATGAGCACCAACCCCCAGAGTCAGACATGACTGGACTTAACGTCAGGGGAAACCTTTACCTTTATCTATCTAAATCCAACAATGAAAACCTCTTGGGAACCCTGACTATTTTCCATAAAGGAGTCTCATTTGCTACATCTTTGGCCCCTTCTGCACTGTCATATAAAATCCAGATTATCTACTTTGAACTAGGTTATGTGGCAGTGGAGAAGGGGCCTCTAAATGGTTTCCACTGTGGAATTAATGTAGTTTGACATCACATTTAAGTGTCATGGCATACTGCTATGGAATCCATTGAGTTATGCCCTGGCAAAGAAAACTAAAGACATAGAAACAGCAGCAAAAAGGACCACTATATGGTTCAGATTTGTGTATGACACCTTGACCATTTGGAGCCATGGAGAAGAATGGAGAAGTTCCTGGACCACCTCAACAGCATCCACCCAAACATCCCATTCACCATGGAAAAAGAAAATGAAGGAAAACTGCCATTTCTAAATGCCTTAGTCATCTGCAAACCCTATCAACAATTGGGCCACACAGTTTACAGAAAACGTACACTCATGGATAGACACCTACGTAAAAATGCCAACCATCACCCAGGTCAAAAAAAGAAGCAATTAAAGCCCTGGCAGGCCATACAAAAATAATCTGCGAACCCCACCTCCTCCAAAGTGAACTGAACCACCTCAACTAAGCTCTACAAGCCAATGGAGACTCCACTACAGACATCAGAAGAGCTGCAAGGCCAAGAACAAGCCTCGAGAGTCAAGACAAAGATCCTCCCAGAGGAAAGGTGTTCTTACCAGACATCAAGGGAACCACTGACCGCATTGGGAAGCTGATGAAGAAACACAACCTACAAAGTATCTACAGACCCACAAAGAAAATCCAACAAATGCTCCATTCAGCAAAGGACAAGCGGGACCCTCTCACCTCTGTGAAAGTCTACCATATACCATGCAGCTGTGGACAAGTCTACAGAGGGACCACCAAACGCAGTAGCATTGCCCAGACACGAATAAGGAACATGAAAAACACTGCAGACTCAACCAGAGAAGTCAGCCATAGCAGAGTTCTTGAGTAACCAACCTGGACACAGAATATTATTTGAGAACACAGAAATGTTGGACCACTCCAACAACCACCATGTCAGACTACACAGAGAGGCCATTGAAATCCACAAGCATGTGAACAATTTCAACAGAAAGGAGGAAACCATGAACATGAACAAAATCTGGCTCTCAGTATTTAAAAACTCTAAAATCAGGACAGTAAATAAAGAGCAAAATTCAATAAACAGGGGAATTCCAGACAGGAAACATTCAGGGCCAGCTAACGCCTCCAAACAAAGGATTTCCCCCAGGCAGGAAGCAGCCAGGCTTTGAATCTGGGGCCGGGCTGTGGCGCAGGCTGTTGAGCAGCTGCAATAAATCACTCTGACCATGAGGTCATGAGTTCGAGGCCAGCCCGTGGCGGGGTGAGCACCCGTCAATTTAAAAAAAAAAATAGCCCCTGCTCGTTGCTGATCTGGCAACCCGAAAGATAGTTGCATCTATCAAGTAGGAAATAAGGTACCACTTATAAAAAAAAGTGGGGAAGCAAGTTTAACTAATTTACGACCTGGAATGAGGAAGTGCCGTCAGAGTGGATGATGAAGCAGCTGCTCCCCCCGGTGGCCAGAATCGAACATCCCCTCAGGAGAAGGTTAAATTGCCTCTGCGTCTGTCTGTCTTGGTCTCTATTTGATGTGTTTATGGGCATTGAATGTTTGCCCTGTATGTGTATAATGTGAGTCCCCTTCGGGGTGAGAAAGAAGGGCGGAATATAAATACTGTAAATAAATAAATAAATATTCAATGCTAATCAAGCAGGCAAACTGCAACATTCACACTTGCCTCAAACAGACAAGAGATCTTTCTCCCACCCTGGACTTTCCACAGATATATAAACCTCACTTGCCTAGTTTTCAACAGACCTCACAACCTCTGAGGATGCCTGCCATAGATGTGGGTGAAACGTCAGCAGAGAATGCTTCCAAAATATGGCCAGACAGCCCAGAGAACTCACAGCAACCCAGTCCTGTTTATGTTTTAAATGCTAATGTTTATGGAGCAACATGTATTAAAAGATTGAGGACACCTTTAGACAACACATAAAACTAGGGGTCCCCAAACTAAGGCCCGGGGGCCACATGCGGCCCATCGAAGCCATTTATCCGGCCCGCACGCGGTGGCGGCTCCCTCCTCCTCCACATGCCTTTCTCACCTCCTCCCTCGTCTGGTGCGTGCCTTCCAAAACTTTGCTTGTTTATAATAGTATTTTAATTATTATTTAATTAATTATTAATTATTAAGGGGTGCTTTACTAGTGCTTTTGCTGCACAAAGGCAGAAGGGGGTTGGACTAAATGGCCCAAGGAGTCTCTTCCAACCCTCTTTATTATTATTATTATTATTATTATTATTATTATTATTATTATTATTATTATTATTGACAGAAGGACACAGTACAACACAGCAAATGAGACGTATTTTTTTTAAAGATATTTTAAAGATGTTTTTAAATTGTTAGATTTTAGCCTTTCTTGTAAGCCGCCCCGAGCCCTAGGGGAGTGGCGGCATATAAGTTTAAATAATAAATAAATAAATAAATAAATATGCTGGATTTCGTATCACAAAATCACAAGTCGAACACTTCCCAAGCATTTAGGCTTGTGTGATTTATTATTATTATTATTGACACAACAACATAGTCTGACACAGCAAACAAGTTAGATATGCTGGATTTCGTACCACAAAATCACAAGTTGAACACTTCTCAAGCGTTTAGGACTGTGTGATGTATTTTCAGATGGTAAACACTTGGGAAGTTATTATTATTATTATTATTATTATTAACAACATTGAGGCTGGGTGGAAATCTGTCAGGGTTGCTTTGCTTGTGCTTTTGGTGCACAAAGGTAGAAGGGGTTGGACTAAATGGCCCAAGGGGTATCTTCCAATTCTCTTTATTATTTTTATTATGATTATTATTATTATTAACACTAGCTGTGCCCGGCCACGCGTTACTGTGGCAAAGTGGTGGTGGTATTGGTTAAAAATTGTTGTGTAATTTTTATTTGACGTTATTTGCATTTTTTATTAATTTTATTGTAAGTTATATTTTTATTATATTTTATTATTTTCTTGTATTATTTTTAGTTATTTTCTGTTATTATAGTATTTTATTGTATTAATGTTTTAGTGTTTTTTATTATTTTTTATTGGGTTGCTAGGAGACCAAGTTAGAGGAGCTTAGCCTTCTAACTGGCAGCAATTGGATAAAAGCAATTATTCCTCTCTCTCTAATTAGGACTTTATTTTTCTTTTCTTTTTGTTGTATCAACCTAGAGGCATGGATGATGGGTTGTGTTGTCAAATTTCGAGGTTGGGGGGCCTGTAGTTTTGTTGTTTTGTGGGTCGCCATGATGCCATCACTCTTTTATATCTATAATAGAAGATTGAGACTGTATTTGTTCCCTTTTCTTTTTTTTACTTCAAAATAAGATATGTGCAGTGTGCATGGGAATTTGTTCATAGTTTTTTTAAAAAACTATAGTCCAGCTCTCCAACGGTCTGAGGGACCGTGAAGTGGCCCTCTGTTTAAAAAGTTTGGGGACCCCTGCATAAAACTATCAATGTTTGTATATACAGTATTGTACTTTTGCTCTATTGCCCAAACAGCTATCCTAACACTACGATTCTGTGATTCTGTTTCTGCATCAGATTGTGGATCCAGGGGGGCAATGCCTCCCTTCTTTTAATCTCTGCCCATGCCTTCCCCCCCTCCTCTGACAACATGGAAGCCATCTCCTTCCTTTCTTCTTCTTTTTAACCCCTATTTTAACACATCTGCAAAACAGTAGCCCCAAGCTGGGCAAAGGCATTCCTCCGCTGCTGTAGCAATAGCAGCAGCAGCCACTGCTTTTCCAATTCCGGCAAGCTCTCTCTGCCCCCATCTCCCAGAGCGGCCTTGATTAATGATCAGAGCTTGGGAGCAGCAGAAAGGAAAGGGGGAGAAGTAGGAGCAGGAAGAAATATAGTGGGTGAGTGGAGAACACTGGGGCGTGAATGGAAGGAAGGCGTTAACCCCTTGCAAGCTATGCCCAAAACCACAAGACCTCGATCCTCTCGGCTGGTGCATGAATGAAGGAGAAGGCAGACCCTTTGGAGACCCCAGGATGTTCACCACAAGCTTCTCCTTGTTCCAGCATGCCTTTATTTGATCATATTTAGAATCATAGAATAGTAGAGTTGGAAGAGACCTCATGGGCCATCCAGTCCAACCCCCCGCTAAGAAGCAGGAAATCGCATTCAAAGCACCCCCGACAGATGGCCATCCAGCCTCTGCTTAAAAGCTTCCAAAGAAGGAGCCTCCTCCACAGTCCGGGGCAGAGAGTTCCACTGCCGAACAGCCCTCACAGTGAGGAAGTTCTTCCTGATGTTCAGGTGTTTCGAAAAATTTCAAAGAAAGATTAGGCTAAATTAGTTTAAATTGAATAAAAAATAGTTTTAGCACATCATCATACGTAAATACTACACAAATACAGCAATGGCCAAATATTAGTAAAGAGTGGCAAATGGACCCAATACCAAAGGCAAACATAAAGTAGTGTAAACACAATCTAGGCATCTAACTTTATTGACTCCAGTACTGAGAATGCATCTTTATATTCGTCAGTTTCTTCCAATTCCTTTTCATTTTCTAATAGTTGAGCAAGATCGGCCCGTGCAGCTTCTAATCTGCATTGGCAATCTGGAATCATCATTCGAGATACCTGCAAGACTTCAATCTGCTTTTTTATTGAATAGTCATCAGGATCTTCAGTTTTCATTTTTTCAATCTTTTCTTCCTGCTGTTTTGCTTCTTTTTCATACATAACCCTTTCCTTTGCCAAACGTTTCACTACGCCCGTTTTGATTTTGATCTGTCTGACGCGAGGGTCTGCCATGGCGCGGGGTTAAGAGGCAGTAACGGAAGATGTTCAGGTGGAATTTCCTGTACCCTGTTTCTCTGAAAATAAGACATCCCCAGAACATAAGACCTAGTAGAGGTTTTGCTGAATTGCTAAATATAAGGCCTCCCCCGAAAGTAAGACCTAGCAAAGTCTTTGTTTGGAAGTATGCAAGATCAGTAAATTGTTTGTTGTACATGGAAATAAAGGTAGTAACAAGAAATAATAATAATAATATTAATAATATAATAACTTTATTCTTGTATCCCACCTCCATCTCCCAGAAGGGACTCAGGGCAGCTTACACAGGGACAAGCCCAACCACAACTTAAATTTACATACGAACAGAAATTTAAAACAGTATAACAATAAAATATAATATAGAAATTCTTGAAAGGATTCAGAGTTTGGTTATGCTGGTTTGTGATGACAACTACTGTACAGTACAGGGGTCCCCAAACTTTTTAAACAGGGGGCCAGTTCACAATCCTTCGGACCATTGGAGGGCCGGACTATAGTTGGCCACCGAGCAATAATAATAATAATAATAATAATAATAATAACAACAACAACAACAACAACAACAGCAATAATAATAAAAAAGAGGGTTGGAAGAGACCCTTTGGGCCATTGAGTCCAATCCTCTTCTGCCTTTGTGCACCGAAAGCACAAGCAAAGCACCCCTGACAGATGGCCACCCAGCCTTAATGTTAATATATAATAATAATAATAATAATAATAATAATAATAATAATAATAATAATGAGGGTTGGAAGAGACCCCTTGGGCCATTTTGTCCAACCCCCTTCTGCCTCTGCGGACCAAAAGCACAAGCAAAGCACCCCTGACAGATGGCCACCCAGCCTTAATGTTAATAATAATAATAATAATAATAATAATAATAATAATAATAATGGTTGTAAGAGAAGAAGAGAACCCACCCTTGGGTCATTTAGCCTAACCCCCTTCAGCCCTTGTGCCGTGGGGGCCGGATAAATGGCTTCGGTGGGCCACATCCGGCCCCTGGGCCTTAGTTTGGGGACCCCTGGTACAGTCAATAATACATTTTCATTTTTTAAACATTCAACCATAAATGTGAATTCTTCTTTATGGGAAAAATAAGACATTCCCTGAAAATAAGACCTAGCGCATCTTTGGGAGCAAAAATTAATATAAGACACTGTCTTATTTTCGGGGAAACAGGGTAGTTTGAAGCCATTGTTCCGCGTCCTAGTCTGCAGGGCAGCAGAAAACAAGCTCCCTCCCTCCTCCCTATGACTTCCCCTCACATATTTGTACATGGCTATCATGTCTCCTCTCAGCCTTCTCTTCTGCAGGCTAAACATGCCCAGTTCTTTAAGCCGCTCCTCATAGGGCTTGTTCTCCAGACCCTTAATCATTTTAGTCGCCCTCCTCTGGACACATTCCAGCTTGTCAACATCTCCCTTCAACTGTGGTGCCCAGAATTGGACACAGTGTGATGCCAGGTGTGGTCTGACCAAGGCAGAATAGAGGGGGAGCATAACTTCCCTGGATCTAGACGCTATACCCCTATTTATGCAGGCCAAAATCCCATTGGCTTTTTTAGCTGATGCATCACATTGTTGGCTCATGTTTAACTTGTTGTCCACGAGGACTCCAAGGTCTTTTTCGCACACACTGCTGTCCCCCATTCTGTATCTTTGCATTCCATTTTTTCTGCCGAAGTGAAGTATTTTTATCCCATTTGGCTCACTCTTCCATCTTTCTGTACACTGGTTCCCAATTCTAGAAGATTATTGACTGAGGATGCATCTACATCAGACACCGGCTGTTGGGAATGGTGAGAGTTGAAGTCCAAAACACCTGGAAGGCCAAAGTTTGCCCATGCCTGATCTACATTGTAGGATGAATACAGTTTGACACCACTTTAATGGCTGTTTCAAAGGCAACAATGGGTATGCTAATGCCTACTGTTGTGAGAAATAAACATTTCCCACCTCAGTTTCCTTGCCCTCTGTTTCGAAACTCACCAAAACTAAAACTGTTCCAAGTCTGACCCTAGACAAGGCTTTGATCCGTCTCCCTTCTCTTGGCCGGAAATGCCTCTGTACTTGTTTTCTCAAGGCAGGCTCTCATTTATTTAGCAAGACACGAGTTGGGTAAATTAAATTTCCCTCAATAAACAAGGGAGGATGGTTGGGTTACATTGCGGCAGAGACCGCCCGCCAAGGAAGCAAGGATGTAAGGCATATGGAGTATCAGACAGGGGTCAGTTGGAATAACAGGGACGTATACAACAAAATCAATGGACCTTCTTTATTGGAAATAACTGCACCCAGTCTCTGGGCACATATCGCTTTGGAAACAAATTGCAATCATAACCCTATTGAAAAGGAAAAATGATGTCATATCCGCTTGGCAACAGTGACTCTCCATGAACATGTGGAGACCACCTTTTGAAAACCACTAGTCAAGAAAAGCATGGCCTTGTTAGAAGCTAACCCTTTAAAGAATAATGATTGATGTAATGGCACACAGATGACTCAGTTGTTAAACTAAAGAACCATGTCTTTGAACTGCCAAAGACAAAGGCATGCCACTACAAAAATAATTTGGTTAGCAGAGGATAGTTGTTTCTTTGAAGTTGTAATTGTAGTTGCAATTGTAACCCAAAAAGATATACACTCCCTTGAAACCTCTTAGTTTAAAATATGAACTCAGAGATAAAAAAACAAAGTCTTCTTTGAAAATAACATAGCTTGTTTACTCACAAACATCTTGTATTAATTCACCATACAGGCACATTTCTTATTAAAGTTCGGACATAGATAGGATGTAGTTCTCTGTGTGTTGAGTACACAGGGTATCATTTTTAATCAATAGTCCATAGTATTTAGGTATAGTTGTACTCACTGAAATCCGTAAGTCATACTTCTCTACTGAAGTTCAAAAAGCAACAGGCACCCACTTCCACTGAGGTGTAAAGCAGACTGAATACAAAATGGAGTCCTGAGTCTAAACATGCTCAGTACGTCACATGTCTATAACTCCTCCCACACCAATGAGGTACAGTTAAACTGGCAAATCAACATACACATAGAATACAGGTTAGCAAATATATACATTAATAAACGAATATTGAAAGGATTGGGAGGTTGCTATTTCCAACAAGCTTGAGGAGTGTTTTCCGAAGGGATGTAAACACAAAATACAAACACTGCCTAAGAACCCAGCTGTGATGACTACAAAACAAATCCACTGACCCCAAACTGAGAAGGTTTCCTCCTTGATCTTTAAATACATGTTGCTCATAAACATTAGCATTTAAAACATATACAGGATTGAGTTGCTGTGAGTTTTCCAGGCTATTTGGCCATGTTCCGAAAGCATTCTCTCCTGACATTTCACTCACATCTATGGCAGGCATCCTCAGAGGTTGTGAGGTCTGTTGGAAACTAGGCAAGTGGGGTTTATATATCTATGGAATGTCCAGGGTGGGAGAAAGAGCTCTTGCCTGTTTGTGTCAAGTGTGAATGTTGCAGTTGGCCACCTTGATTAGCATTGAATGGCCTTGCAGCTTCAAAGCCTGGCTGCTTCCTGCCTGGGGGAATCCAGGATCAAGTTTTTTTTAAGGTGTTTGCAATCCTAGACCTTCATTCTGGGGCCCCTTCTACACTGCTGACATATAAAATGAAGAATATCTGCTTTGAACTGGATTATATGGCAGTGTAGACTCGTATAATCCGGTTCAAAGCAGATAATGTGGTGTGTTTTGCTTTGATAATCCGGATTATATGGCAATGAAGAAGGGGCCTCAGTGGAGCATTTAGAACCTAAACTCTTATTCTAAATGAGTCTACACTGCCATATAATCCAGTTCAAAACATATCTGGATTTTATATGGCAGTGTAGCTGGGGCCATATAAGGGGCCTGAGACATCCTAGAGTGTATAATAATAATAATAATAATAATAATAATAATAATAATAATAATAATAATAATAATTAATTGTTGTTGAATTGAAATCATTTGATATCACTTTGATTTATTTATTTATTGCATTTTATTTTCATAGCTCATTGCTATGGAGTTGTAGGTTTACAGGTCTTTAGTACTTTCTTTTAGGTATGGTAGACTTTCAAATGGACTCCAACACGGAAAAACTTTTCATATATATGGTAACAGCTGCCAGGATATGCAGAGCCAAAGTATGGAAAATGCAAGAAATTCCCACAATAGAAAAATGGATGTTGAAATTAATTGACATTAAAAATATGGATTTATTAACACAAAAGATATCACAGAACATTTCACCAAGACAATGGACCGATTGGAACAAACTGAGACAATATTTGTCAAGAAGGAATATTGAGCTTATATGATTTACGCTCATGGGAATTCCTAGGGTTCAGGTCATATACGGTTGCTTGCTGAGAAATATTGAATGTTTAAAAGAAAGATATATAATGTAACTAGCTGTGCCCGGCCACGCGTTGCTGTGGCGTTGTCTGGTGGTGTTGGTGAGAACTTGTTGAGGTAGTGGTGGTATTGAATGTCTGTTGTATGGTTGTCTTTATGTTTAGTATGCATTTGGTTGTTTGTGTACTGTGAAAGTGGTGAGGGTAGAGGGGGTCTATGTCCCTGTGTAGTATTGTATAGTATTTATACGTTGTCCATATGTTGTGAATGCTTGGATTGTGTCCTGCTGCATAGTAGAAAGGGTTGGGCTGGATGGCCCTTAGGGGTCTCTCCAAACTCTTGTGCCTGTCCCCTGGGCTGAGTAGGTTGCTAGGAGACCAAGTGGGTGGAACTTAGCCTTGTAACTGGCAGCAATTGGATAAAAACAATTATTCCTCTACCTCTAATTAGGACTTTATTTTTCTTTTCTTTTTGTTGTATCAACCTAGAGCCGTGGATGATGGGTTGTGTTGTCAAATTTCGAGGTTGGGGGGCCTGTAGTTTTGTTGTTTTGTCCGCTGCCCTGATGCCATCACTCTTTTATATAGATAGAAGATGCAGAGGATCTGGAAGTGGAAAGATGTTCATGTTGGGTGTGGTTTTTTTCTTCTTCTTCTACTTTTATCGACTCATTCTTTTCTATCCTTCTAAACATGTTTTCCCACTTTTTATGTATACACTAAAACTATAAATAAAATGTAAAAAGGATTGTGGGATTCGTACTTTGGTAGGTACCTGCACAAAGAATGCTAAAGGCTTTACAAAGTTGCAACTCCCAAGATTCCATTCTGCTGTGAAAGCATAGGAATGGTTGTTTTATTTATTTACTAGCTGTGCCCAGCCACGCGTTGCTGTGGTTAGGACTTCATTTTTCTTTTCTTTTTGTTGTATGAACGTAGAGGCATGGATGAGAGGTTGTGCTGTCAATTTTCGAGGTTGTGGGGCATTTAGTTTAGTTGTTTTGTCCGGTGCCGTGATTCCATTACCCTTTTATATATAGAGATTTATTTATTTACAGCATTTATATTCCGCTCTTCTCACTCCGAAGGGGACTCAGGGTGGATCACATTACACATATAGGCAAACATTCAATGCCTTTTAATATAGAACAAAGACAAGACAAACATAGGCTCCGAGCGGGCCTCGAACTCATGACTTCCTGGTCAGAGTGATTCATTGCAGTGATTCATTGCAGCTGCTCTCCCAAAGGACACAATACTACAAATCCCAGGATGCTATAGCACTGAGCCATAGCAGTTCAAGTGGTAAAACAACCATTCCCATGCTTTCACAGCAGAAGAGAATACTGGGAGTTGCAACTGCACAGCCTTTAGCCTTCTCTGTGTGGTACCTACCAAACTACAACTCCCACAATCCCATAGCGTTGAGCCGTAGCACTTCAAGTGGTGTCAAACAGCATTCATTCTAGGTGCCCCCCCCCCATGCCAGGAAAAGAACGGCAGAAGGAGCGCACACAAAAGACAAAAGAGCAATAAGGACAGACCGGTGGGAAGGAGGGAGGCTTGGCCAAAGTTGTGCTCGGTTTGATCCCGGCAAGAAAGGGGTTAAGGTTGGATTTAATCAACAGTCACTAATTAATCCCCTGGATGACATTAGATTGTGGGCTACATTGCCAGGGCAGGGGGGCCATGAAGACGGGAGGGGGGAGTCTAATTCACTCTAGTGATTTCTCCAGGGACACTTGGGTTGTTGTGGCAGGCAACATTCATAAATCACCATTTAAGCTGGGGGAGGGCAAAGGAGAGCCGTCTCTTGTCGGGAGTGCTTGCTGCTTGGTTGCAAACACTGTCGGCGGCGGGTGCAGAGCCATTGATCCCGGCAGAGACTGAGCCCAACTCCTTGGGTTTTCGAAAAAGGACGGCCAGTGGAGATGCCCCATGCACACTGCCATATAATGCATTTTGAAACTGCAGTGTAGACTCATCATGCGTTACAGTGCAGTTAAACTACACTATATGTGTCACCACTGACCATAGAATTATATGACAGTGTAGATGGGCCTTGGTTCGCTTTTTTGTTTAAATTACTAGCTTGGGTACCCTGTGTTGCCTGGGTTATTTGAAAAAAAGTTTTAATTGTACAAAATGCATAAGGTTGTGGATTAACTACAACTGACATCATGCCAGGTTAACCCAAAAAAATTCCATCTGTACTTAAAGCTCATTATGTTAGGCAGATATGCTCTAGATCAGGGGTTCTCAAACTTTTTAAGTGGAGGGCCAATTCACAGTCCCTCAGACTGTTGGGGGGCCGGACTAGGATGAAATAGTCCAAAATCAGGATTGTTGTTGTTGTATGCCTTCAAGTCATTTCAGACTTAGTTCAACCCTAAGTCTAAAGTTTAGGACAGAGGCCAGGTCAATTACCTTGGGGGACCGCATCCGGCCCATAGGCCTTAGTTTGGGACGATCTCATAAGAACATAGGTAAGCAAAGAGACCCCCAAAGACCATCTAGATGGTCTCATAGGACCATAGGTAAGGAAAGTGATCTCCAAAGACCATCAAGATTATCTCATAAAACCATAGGTAAGGAAAGTGGCCCCCAAAGACCATCTAGATGGACTCATAAGACCATAGGTAAGGAAAGTGGCCCCCAAAGACCATCAAGATTATCTCATAAAACCATAGGTAAGTAAAGGCACTCTCAAAGGCCATCTAGATGGTCTCATATGACCATAGGTAATGAAAGTGACCTCCAAAAGCCATCTAGATGGTCTCATACGGCTGTAGCTAAGCAAAGAGATCTCCAAAGACCAACTAGATGATCTCATAAGGCTATAAGTAAGCAAAGAGACCTCCAAAGACCAGGAAGACTTAGGTCAACCCTAAGTCTAAAGTTTAGGACAGGGGCCAGGTAAATGACCTTGGAGGGCCGCATCTGGCCCCCGGGCCTTAGTTTGGGGACCCCTGCTCTAGATGTATCATGGGTGGGGTTCAGTGTGTTCTCTGGCAGTAGGGTGAACTACAACTCCCACTATGGTGAGTCAGTCCCCTCAAACCCCTCAGTAGGTGTAGTCATGGGGTTTTTGTGTGCCAAGTTTGGTCCAGATCCATTGGTGTTTGAGTGCACAGTGCTCTCTGGATGTAGGTGAATTACAACTCCCCCAGATCAAGGTGAATTTCCTCCAAAGACCTCCAGTATTTTTTGCTGGTCATGGGGACTCTTTGTGCCAAGTCTGGTCCAATTGCATTTTTGGTGGAGTTCAGAGTGCTCATTGATTGCAGGTGAACTATAAATCCCTACAACTCCAAAATGTCCTGGCCAATTCCACTCAAAACCCACCAGTATTCAAATGTGGGCATATTGGGTATGCATGCCAAGTTTGGTCCAGATCCATCATTGTTTGGGTTTATAGTGTGCTTTGGGTGTGGGTGAAATACAATTCCTATAAATCCATCCAAAGTCCTTCAGTATTTTTTGTTGGTCATGGGGTTTCTGTGTGCAAGTTAGTTCCAGGTCCATTGTTGGTGGAATTCAGAGTGCTCTTAGATTGCAGGTGAACTATAGACCCAAGGACCTGCAACTCCTATAAATCAAGGTGAATTCTCCTCAAACCTCTTTAGTATGTTCGATTGCTGTTCAATTCCTTGTTTGCTGGGTACCATAGAAAATATTAGGGAAGGGTTCTGGGAGAGGCAGTCGGGGGGATCATGCACATTCCACGCCAATAGAAAGAGTAAGAAACACTGGCATCTCTGTGGGTGAGGAAAAACAGAAAATCTAGGATAAAATTGTCCCAGTAGGAAAGGCTTTATTTGGGTGGTGGGCAGGATGGTGTTTGTGGAGGACATTGGCAGGGGTTGTACATGTTTACAGTGCTCGCTACAACCTGCAATGACACTGGAGAGAGGGCCATTGGTGTCTCCTGAGTAATGGGAGCCATAGCTATTTGTGGCAGTAGGAGCTTGTCTGTGTAAGTGGACCCCAGACACACACATACATACATACTTTCACTTTTATTATGTATATTATTACATTATTATTATTAGTAGTAGTATTATTATTTTATTATGACACAGCAAACAAGATAGATATGCTGGATTTCATATCACAAAATCACAAGTCGAACACTTCCCAAGTGTCTAGGACTGTGTGATGTATTTTCGGATGATGCGCGCAGATCCCAGTAGGGTGGCCTTTTGCAGTTGGCCAATCGTAATTTTGTCAATGTATATTGTTTCCAAATGCCGGCTGAGATCTTTTGGCACAGCACCCAGTGTACCCATCACCACCGGGACCACCTGCACTGGTTTCTGCCAGAGTCTTTGCAGTTCAGTCTTGAGGTCCTAATAGCGGCTGAGTTTTTCCTGTTGTTTTTCGTCAATACGACTGTCACCTGGGATGGCAACATCAATGATCAAAACCTTTTTCCTTTCCACAACTGTGATGTCTGGTGTGTTGTGTTCCAGAACTTTGTCAGTCTGGATTCTGACTCTGGATTCTGATTCTGAGGAGTAGAACTAAGAGCACCTAACTCATTAGCATTATGGAGAATCAAACCCAAACAAAGTCTATACTGGCTCGGTCGTCGCCCAGGATAAAAAGGACCGCGGTGGATGCTGCTGATTCTGGACATCCATCAACAAGTGGGCTACGGAATCAAAATACAAGTGAACAATCACAGAAGTGGCAGAAATATAAAATGCCAGAAAACTGCACAATTATTATTATTATTATTATTATTATTATTATTATTATTATTATTATTTCTCTCTCTTACGACGAGTCTGAAAGCAGCTAACAATCGAAGCTATACAGCAGTGGTTCTCAACCTGTGGATCCCCAGGTGTTTTGGCCTACAGCTTCCAGAAATCCCAGCCAGTTTACTAGCTGTTAGGATTTCTGAGAGTTGAAGACCAAAACCTCTGGAGACCCACAGGTTGAAAACAACTTCTTTACTTATAACTTGTAGTCCAAAAGTGGATGTTACTCAAACCAGCATTATAGTGGATTTCCACTATTCATTAATGCAATTTGACACCACTTTAACTGCCCCAGCTCAATGCTATAGCATCCTGGGATTTGTAGTTTCTTTGGAAGGGGGGCAACATGAGAGTACTTGTACCTTCTAAGATTGCATCTATACTGCAGAATGAATGTGGTTCAATGCCACTTTAATGGCTGTGGCTCAATGCTACAGAATCACAGGAACTGTAGGTTCACGGGATATTTAGCCTTCTCTGCCAAAGAGTGCTGAACTATCAAACTATATATCCCAGGACTCCCTTTTATGTAACTGTGGTAATTGAATTGATGCCCAACTGTGTTCATTTGACAGGATGAACATCAAGTCAACTTCAGCTCTTGGAGACCCCTCTGGATGATGGCCTCCAAGATCCTTTGCTTGACTTGGATCTTCCTGGATTGAATGAATCCACCTGTAATACAGTTTTACTCCTTTCCTGCTGCTTTCCATTTTACCAAGCATTTATTGCCTTTTTTTCCCCCAACAAGTCCTAAGCTCTCATGAGTACAACGTCTTCCATGTAGTCAGTCTTGGCTTCTTGGGAGAGTTCTTGGATTTGCTGGTGGATCTATTTTATTGGTCTTTTTTGGCATCTCTGCCAGCATCACATCTCAAATTTTCTTCACTGTCCAGTTTTTACAACCATACGTAGAAATTGGAAATAGCGTGGACAAGCTTTGTATACTGTGAATTTTTAATACATCCCATTTTAAGTGTTGTAATTTGTCCCAAACTGAGGAAAAGGTGGGAGAGGAAGAGGAGAAGGAAAGGGAATTTGGAACCTGTTATTGCTCATATAGGAGCCCCCGGTGGTGCAGCGGATTAAACTGCTGAGCTGCTGGATTTGCTGACTGAAAGGTTGGTAGTTTGAATCCGGGGAGCAGAGTGAGCTCCCGCTGTCAGCTCCAGCTTCTGCCAACCTATTCTACTCACATTTGCAAATTTTCGAACTGCTAAGTTGGCAGAAGCAGGAGCTAACAGCGGGTGCTCACTCCGCTTCCCAGATTCGAACCTGCGACCTTTCGGTCCACAAGTTCAGCAGGTCAGCGCTTTAATCCGCTGCACCATCAAGGGGTCCCCATAAATATACTAAATATATAATAAATACATATTCTATCATCATTTTTGTTTAATGTTGGGTTTGTGAATCCTAGTAAGAATACTATTCCACATTAGCACCGCGGCCAGATTGACCTTAGCAAGAGTTTGGAAAGGAAAAGAACCCCCAAAATCGGAAGATTGGCTAAATAAAATATCAGATATCATTCAAATGGACATTCTGACACACACAAAAATAAGAGAAGGGGAAAACAAAACTCACTGGACAAATATTATAAAATTTCTGAGAAAAAGAAGAATGGATTTCATGATAGATCTGTCTTATATATAGAATATGAACCAATGGAAAGGAGGCTAGAGAAAATGACAGAAAATCCAAAGGAAAACGAAAGAAGGGTTCAAAGCACAGATGGAAGTCAAACTGCCCTTTTTTTTCTTTTTTTCTTTCCCCCCCTTCTTCTTCTCTTCCTTTCTTCGCTCTTTTTCTGCCTCCTCTGGCAATATTCTTTATTATTCACATTTTGTTCACCTACTTTCGCTGTATCCATACTTAGAAGAAATAAAAATTATTTACCAAAAATAAATAAATAAGTCAGAGACGTAGGTCAATGAAACTGCAGGTATCGGTCCTGCGGTGATGGAGGGAACATAACATATGTGAGCCATCGGAACACAAAGATGCCCACATCTCAGCCACCCATGCGGACTATTTTGGAGCATTTTGGATTTTCATATAAAGGATGTGTTAATGTGGGATTTGTGTATTGATAGTGTTTAAATGCAATTTGTGTCTTGCCTGTATTGCAACTGATTGCATCATCCAGAGTGTACTATAGTCTGGAAAGAGTTAATTACCAAGAAGCTGTGATGAACTTGATGTGTGGCTGGAACTAGGGAATATCCAGACACAAGTGTGTGTGCATATTTTTTGCATTAGTTCAGTTCTGAGTTCAGTTTGGATCTGTCTGCTTAGGAGTTGAGTTCTGTCTGCCTTGAGCAGGGGTCCCCAAACTAAGGCCCGGGGGACGGATGCAGCCCTCCAGGGTCATTTACCTGGCCCCCGCCCTCAATTTTATAATAATATTTTATATCCGTTTTAATAATATAATATATTGTATATACATATAATATTGATAAAAATATTATAATATTATACAATATAATACTAATAATAATACCATATAATAATATTAATTATATATTACGTATAATATTACAGTATAGTGCGGACCAAAAGGTCCCAGGTTCAAATCCCAGGAGCGGAGTGAGCGCCCACTGTTAGCCCCAGTTCCTGCCAACCTAGCAGTTCGAAAACATGCAAATGTGAGTAGACCAATAGGTACTGCTCTGGCGGGAAGGTAACGACGCTCCATGCAGTCATGCCGGCCACATGACCTTGGAGATGTCTATGGACAACGCCGGCTCTTCGGCTTAGAAATGGAGATGAGCACCAACCCCCAGAGTCGGACACGACTGGACTTAACGTCAGGGGAAACCTTTACCTTTACCTTATAGTGGTATAGTTCAATATAGTAATATATAATACTAATATTGTGCTATGCTAATAATATAATATATTGTTTGTACATACAGCTGCTCTGAGTCCCCTTTGGGCTGAGAAGGGTGGGATATAAATATAGTAAATAAAGTTAATAAATAAATAAATAAATAATTTTAGACTTAGGCTCGCCCAAATGACTTGAAGACACACAACAACAACAATCATAATTAACTTGACTATCTCATTGGCCAGTAGCAGGCCCACACTTTCCATTGAAATCCTGATAGGTTTATGTTGGTTAAAATTGTTTTCATTTTTAAATATTGTATTGATATTTAATTGTTATTGTTGTATTGCACTACAAATATGACATATGCAGCGTGCATACCCTGTTTCCCCGAAAATAAGACATCCCCAGAAAATAAGACCTAGTAGAGGTTTTGCTGAATTGCTAAATATAAGGCCTCCCCCGAAAGTAAGACCTAGTAAAGTTTTTGTTTTGAAGCATGCAGGATCGGTAAATGTACATACCATAGATCATTGTACAGGGAAATAAAGGTAGTAACAAGAAATAATAATAATAATAATAATAATAATAATAATAATAATATAACTTTATTCTTGTATCCCACCTCCATCTCCCAGAAGGGACTCAGGGCAGCTTACACAGGAACAAGCCCAACAACAACTTAAATTTACATACAAACAGCAACTTAAAACAGTAATTTAAAAACAGTATAGCAATAAAATATAATATAGAAATTCTTGAAAGGATTCACAGTTTGGTTACGCTGGTTTGTGATGACAACTACTGTACGGTAGATAATAAATTATCATTTTTAAAAAATTCAACCATAAATGTGAATTCATCTTTGTGGAAAAAATAAGACATCCCCTGAAAATAAGACCTAGCGCATCTTTGGGAGCAAAAATTAATATAAGACACTGTCTTATTTTCGGGGAAACAGGGTAGGAATTTGTTCGTATTTTTTTTTCAAATGATAATTTGGCCCCTGAACAGTCTGAAGGATTGTGAACCGGCCCTCTGCTTCAAAAGTTTGAGGATCCCTGGCCTAGATGGTCCTTGGGGTCTCTTCTAAGTCTAGGATTTTATGAGAAGCAAAACAGAAAGGGAGATGGAGAAGATAAGAAACTGGTGTGTGTGTGTGTGTGGAACATGGAATTGTGTGGAAGAGCTTTTCACCATGTACCAACCCGACCATAATGAGGGGCTTGTGCAAATGACAGAGGATGTCTGGGAAAAAGAGGAGGGGGCAATTAAGCCGTCAGCAGAGACATGGGAAGGGTGGGTGGGTGGGTGGGGGGCGGCCCCCCTGTATTTCATGCCTGGCTTCCTCCAGGCGGTTAATTGAGCTGTCTCATTAAGAAAAGGGGGGGGGGCCTTTGACAGCTCTTGAGTGCTAATTCCTTAATGGGTCCCTCCTCCTTTTGCTGTCACAAGCCCCCCACTCTTTTGAAAGAATTTTTGAAAAATAATAATAATAGAAAATCCCTCCTGGTGTGAATTTGCGTCAGTGCCGACTTTACCAGAGGAAGAATCCTCCTCCCAGCACAGACCCTCCGAGGCTTTGGTTTTCAGAAACTCCAGCATCTCGAGCTCAGTACCCCTAGGCATGCGCTGAGTGCAAGCCCTTGGGGCGGCGGAGGAAGCAGTGTGCACCGTGCTCCATAAAGATCCGAACAGCAAAATGCCTTCAAGAGCATGCCGGATGCAAAGGAGCCACCGTCGCTCGGTGGTAAAAGTACACGCTTTGCAAATACAGGTGTGCTTTGTGTTACTTTGTCAGAACATTTGCACCAGGGGGAAGGAAGGATGCCGGAGACAAAACGGGAAAGTAGTTCAACTTTTGGTTCATGACTAAAAATATGTGTGGAATGAAACAACCAGGATATGCACAAGTAGAAAAATATATTTTAGAGCAGGCATGGGCAAACTTGGGCCATGCGGGTGTTTTGGACTTCAACTCCTACAATTCCTGGCCTCAGGCCCTTTCCTTTTCCCCCTCAGCCGCTTAAGCGGCTGAGGGGGAAAAGGAAGGGGCCTGAGGCCAGGAATTGTGGGAGTTGAAGTCCAAAACACACGGAGAGAGGGCCCAAGTTGGCCTAGGTGTCAAAGGGATGACTTCATGGCTTCTTGGTTGGGCTCAAGGGGGGAAAGGAAGGGACCAGAGGCCAGGAATTGTGGGAGTTGAAGTCCAAAACACACGGAGAGAGGGCCCAAGTTGGCCTAGGTGTCAAAGGGATGACTTCATGGCTTCTTGGTTGGGCTCAAGGGGGGAAAGGAAGGGACCAGAGGCCAGGAATTGTGGGAGTTGAAGTCCAAAACACCCGGAGAGAGGGTCCAAGTTGGCCTAGGTGTCAAAGGGATGACTTCATGGCTTCTTGGTTGGGCTCAAGGGGGGAAAGGAAGGGACCAGAGGCCAGGAATTGTGGGAGTTGAAGTCCAAAACACCCGGAGAGAGGGCCCAAGTTGGCCTAGGTGTCAAAGGGATGACTTCATGGCTTCTTGGTTGGGCTCGAGGGGGGAAAGGAAGGGATCAGAGGCCAGGAATTGTGGGAGTTGTAGTCCAAAACACACGGAGAGAGGGCCCAAGTTGGCCTAGGTGTCAAAGGGATGACTTCATGGCTTCTTGGTTGGGCTCAAGGGGGGAAAGGAAGGGACCAGAGGCCAGGAATTGTGGGAGTTGAAGTCCAAAACACCCGGAGAGAGGGTCCAAGTTGGCCTAGGTGTCAAAGGGATGACTTCATGGCTTCTTGGTTGGGCTCAAGGGGGGAAAGGAAGGGACCAGAGGCCAGGAATTGTGGGAGTTGAAGTCCAAAACACCCGGAGAGAGGGTCCAAGTTGGCCTAGGTGTCAAAGGGATGACTTCATGGCTTCTTGGTTGGGCTCAAGGGGGGAAAGGAAGGGACCAGAGGCCAGGAATTGTGGGAGTTGAAGTCCAAAACACCCAGAGAGAGGGCCCAAGTTGGCCTAGGTGTCAAAGGGATGACTTCATGGCTTCTTGGTTGGGCTCGAGGGGGGAAAGGAAGGGATCAGAGGCCAGGAATTGTGGGAGTTGAAGTCCAAAACACCCGGAGAGAGGGTCCAAGTTGGCCTAGGTGTCAAAGGGATGACTTCATGGCTTCTTGGTTGGGCTCAAGGGGGGAAAGGAAGGGACCAGAGGCCAGGAATTGTGGGAGTTGAAGTCCAAAACACCCGGAGAGAGGGCCCAAGTTGGCCTAGGTGTCAAAGGGATGACTTCATGGCTTCTTGGTTGGGCTCGAGGGGAGAAAGGAAGGGATCAGAGGCCAGGAATTGTGGGAGTTGAAGTCCAAAACACACGGAGAGAGGGCCCAAGTTGGCCTAGGTGTCAAAGGGATGACTTCATGGCTTCTTGGTTGGGCTCGAGGGGGGAAAGGAAGGGATCAGAGGCCAGGAATTGTGGGAGTTGAAGTCCAAAACACCCGGAGAGAGGGCCCAAGTTGGCCTAGGTGTCAAAGGGATGACTTCATGGCTTCTTGGTTGGGCTCGAGGGGGGAAAGGAAGGGATCAGAGGCCAGGAATTGTGGGAGTTGAAGTCCAAAACACACGGAGAGAGGGCCCAAGTTGGCCTAGGTGTCAAAGGGATGACTTCATGGCTTCTTGGTTGGGCTCGAGGGGGGAAAGGAAGGGATCAGAGGCCAGGAATTGTGGGAGTTGAAGTCCAAAACACACGGAGAGAGGGCCCAACTTGGCCTAGGTGTCAAAGGGATGACTTCATGGCTTCTTGGTTGGGCTCGAGGGGGGAAAGGAAGGGATCAGAGGCCAGGAATTGTGGGAGTTGAAGTCCAAAACACCCGGAGAGAGGTCCAAGTTGGCCTAGGTGTCAAAGGGATGACTTCATGGCTTCTTGGTTGGGCTCGAGGGGGGAAAGGAAGGAATCAGAGGCCAGGAATTGTGGGAGTTGAAGTCCAAAACACACGGAGAGAGGGCCCAAGTTGGCCTAGGTGTCAAAGGGATGACTTCATGGCTTCTTGGTTGGGCTCGAGGAGGGAAAGGAAGGGACCAGAGGCCAGGAATTGTGGGAGTTGAAGTCCAAAACACCCAGAGAGAGGGCCCAAGTTGGCCTAGGTGTCAAAGGGATGACTTCATGGCTTCTTGGTTGGGCTCGAGGAGGGAAAGGAAGGGACCAGAGGCCAGGAATTGTGGGAGTTGAAGTCCAAAACACCCGGAGAGAGGGTCCAAGTTGGCCTAGGTGTCAAAGGGATGACTTCATGGCTTCTTGGTTGGGCTCGAGGGGGGAAAGGAAGGGATCAGAGGCCAGGAATTGTGGGAGTTGAAGTCCAAAACACCCGGAGAGAGGGTCCAAGTTGGCCTAGGTGTCAAAGGGATGACTTCATGGCTTCTTGGTTGGGCTCAAGGGGGGAAAGGAAGGGACCAGAGGCCAGGAATTGTGGGAGTTGAAGTCCAAAACACCCGGAGAGAGGGCCCAAGTTGGCCTAGGTGTCAAAGGGATGACTTCATGGCTTCTTGGTTGGGCTCGAGGGGGGAAAGGAAGGGATCAGAGGCCAGGAATTGTGGGAGTTGAAGTCCAAAACACACGGAGAGAGGGCCCAAGTTGGCCTAGGTGTCAAAGGGATGACTTCATGGCTTCTTGGTTGGGCTCGAGGGGGGAAAGGAAGGGATCAGAGGCCAGGAATTGTGGGAGTTGAAGTCCAAAACACCCGGAGAGAGGGCCCAAGTTGGCCTAGGTGTCAAAGGGATGACTTCATGGCTTCTTGGTTGGGCTCGAGGGGGGAAAGGAAGGGATCAGAGGCCAGGAATTGTGGGAGTTGAAGTCCAAAACACACGGAGAGAGGGCCCAAGTTGGCCTAGGTGTCAAAGGGATGACTTCATGGCTTCTTGGTTGGGCTCGAGGGGGGAAAGGAAGGGATCAGAGGCCAGGAATTGTGGGAGTTGAAGTCCAAAACACACGGAGAGAGGGCCCAACTTGGCCTAGGTGTCAAAGGGATGACTTCATGGCTTCTTGGTTGGGCTCGAGGGGGGAAAGGAAGGGATCAGAGGCCAGGAATTGTGGGAGTTGAAGTCCAAAACACCCGGAGAGAGGTCCAAGTTGGCCTAGGTGTCAAAGGGATGACTTCATGGCTTCTTGGTTGGGCTCGAGGGGGGAAAGGAAGGAATCAGAGGCCAGGAATTGTGGGAGTTGAAGTCCAAAACACACGGAGAGAGGGCCCAAGTTGGCCTAGGTGTCAAAGGGATGACTTCATGGCTTCTTGGTTGGGCTCGAGGAGGGAAAGGAAGGGACCAGAGGCCAGGAATTGTGGGAGTTGAAGTCCAAAACACCCAGAGAGAGGGTCCAAGTTGGCCTAGGTGTCAAAGGGATGACTTCATGGCTTCTTGGTTGGGCTCGAGGAGGGAAAGGAAGGGACCAGAGGCCAGGAATTGTGGGAGTTGAAGTCCAAAACACCCGGAGAGAGGGCCCAAGTTGGCCTAGGTGTCAAAGGGATGACTTCATGGCTTCTTGGTTGGGCTCGAGGGGGGAAAGGAAGGGATCAGAGGCCAGGAATTGTGGGAGTTGAAGTCCAAAACACCCAGAGAGAGGGCCCAAGTTGGCCTAGGTGTCAAAGGGATGACTTCATGGCTTCTTGGTTGGGCTCAAGGGGGGAAAGGAAGGGACCAGAGGCCAGGAATTGTGGGAGTTGAAGTCCAAAACACCCGGAAAGAGGGTCCAAGTTGGCCTAGGTGTCAAAGGGATGACTTCATGGCTTCTTGGTTGGGCTCGAGCGGGGAAAGGAAGGGGCCTGAGGCCAGGAATTGTGGAAGTCCAAAACACACGGAGAGCGGGCCCAAGTTGGCCTAGGTGTCAAAGGGATGACTTCATGGCTTCTTGGTTGGGCTCGAGGAGGGAAAGGAAAAGGCCTGAGGCCAGGAATTGTGGGAGTTGAAGTCCAAAACACCCAGATAGAGGGCCCAAGTTGGCCTAGGTGTCAAAGGGATGACTTCATGGCTTCTTGGTTGGGCTCGAGGAGGGGAAGGAAGGGGCCTGAGGCCAGGAATTGTGGGAGTTGAAGTCCAAAACACTCGGAAAGAGGGCCCAAGTTGGCCTAGGTGTCAAAGGGATGACTGCATGGCTTCTTGGTTGGGCTCGAGGGGAGAAAGGAAAGGGCCTGAGGCCAGGAATTGTGGGAGTTGAAGTCCAAAAAAACTGAAGGACCCAAATTTGTCCATGCCTTGTTTACACTGCCATATAATCCAATTCAAAGCGGATAATCTGGATTTTTGTTGGCCCAAAAATACAATATTTCCCAGTTCTGATTAGGATCAATGGGGAACGCCTCTTCAAATCTGCCAACTCTGCGCAAGACCACAGAGATGGGTGTGTTTTCTTTCTTTTTTGGACTATAAGGTCCAAAACCCCAGTCTGCCCATTGGCTGAACTGGCTGGAAGGGTCTTGGAGTTGTAATCTCAGTTTCACCAAGAAGTTTTCAAAACTGCAAGGACCGAGAAGTGCCACTTTCCAAGGGCACAACCCGGCAAGGGCATCGCGTGTTGCCGTCACTTGCGTGGGCCTCGGTGTACCGAAATGGGGACAATGTGCTGAGAACTTTCGATGACTCTTCTGCGTAGGGTGGGGAGCAGGCCGCTCCCCTGGCATGCTTTACCACAGTTTTACAGCTAAATGCAGACCCTGGCTGGTTGCCCAGCAAGGAAAGGAGAGGAGGGAATGTTTTATGGCTTAAGCGCAGGGAGGAGAGCAGGTCTGTTCCTCTGGCGGTGCCAATTCTGTCCTGCATGCACATCAAGCTGACCTTCACAGGCCAACCCCTTTGAGGGCCTAAGTGACATGCATCAAACTGAGGGTCCATGGGCTGAATCTGGACCTCTAACTCCTGTATTGCTCATCATTAGACATCAATACTAGAACTGATGGGAGTTGGCATATAGAAGTTGTTCTCAACCTGGTGTCCCCAGATGCATTGGCCTACAATATGGACTCAGATAGGTCAGTTCAAAGCATATATTGTTGATATTCTGGGTTATATGGCTGTGTGGAAGGGCCTTTAGATGCAAGGCTTGTGGATATGACATCTGACTTTGAAATATCCTTTAACCGTTCCCCAATTTTAGAGCCACAAGTGCTGTTGGATTAGGTAAAGGTAAAGGTTTCCCCTGACGTTAACTCCAGTCATGTCTGACTCTGGGGGTTGGTGCTCATCTCCGTTTCTACCGGTAAGCCGAAGAGCTGGCGTTGTCTGTAGACACCTCCAAGGTCATGTGGCCGGCATGACTGCATGGAGCGCCGTTGGGTTGCACTTCCCATTATCCCCAGTCCGCACAGCGGATAATCAAAAGTGATGGGGGGGGTGTTAGAAGAGGGCCATTTCACACAGCCATATAACTCAGAATATTAAGGCAGAAAATCCCGCAGTGTCTGCTTTGAACTGAACTGTTTGAGTCCACACTGCCATATATGTATGTATTTATTTATTTAAAGTATTTATATTCCACCGCGAAGGGGACTCAGGGCAGATCACAGAACACATACACGGCAAACATTCAATGGTTATTATAACAATGACAAGACAGGCAACAGATAGAGGTATATATAGGCTTTCTCATCTTTCGGCATCTTTGAAGGCTGTGCATGGTTCCGGCCACCAGGGGTGCTGTTGCTCCATCTCCCTGTCAAAGAGCATTCTTTGTTCGTAAACTTCCTCCTTTTGCTTATCGAAATGCCGAGCCTAAATATCTCCCCACTTTAATGCAGTTCCTATTTATCTACTCATATTTGTTTTTGAACTGCTAGGTAGGCAGAAGCTGAGCTAAATGTCAGGAGCTTACGTTGACACGGGCTTTGAAATGTCAACCTTCTGGTTGGCAAGATTTATTCATTTATTTATATGGCAGTGTAGGAGAGGCTTTTCTTTCCACTCAACCTGCAGAGTTAAACTTGGGGCCCTTCCAAACAGGCCCTATATATATATCCCAGGATTTGATCCCAGTTTTTCTGCAGTAAACTGGATTATATGAGTCTCCACTGCCAGGTAATCTAGGATAAACAGAAATCCTGGGATCTGATCCTGGGATATAGGGCCTGTCTGAAGGGCCCTAAGTGTAAACTAAATTTCCAGCAGCTGCAGGACGTTAAGTCTAGTCGTGTCCGGGTCTGGGGGT